>NC_056733.1:1984233638-1984256138 GCF_019279795.1 Protopterus annectens | reverse complement strand
ATATATATATATATATATATATATATATGTATAGCTGTATATACATATATATATATATATATATATATATGGTAGGTTGGGTAGGATAACAGACAAGACAGACAAGACAGCATACAGGGGCAGTATATGACACATGTGGGGGTAAACACCTTGGATGGGGAGAGGTGTTTGGAAGTCAGAAGCCCATGATCCCCCAAATTTAAACAGTGGGACTGAGGACCCCACCCATGGGCAGTCGCCACTGCACCTTCATGGCTCCAAAGGTGGCTATGCTGGGGGCTGGGTAGGAGGGGCAGGCTGACCATCTAGAGGTGCCATGTGGCCCTCAAACTGGTGTAGCAGATCTCTGAACTCCCTGCGGAGCTCGCTACACACCAGACCCCGGACCTGATGATGGGTGAAAGTATCCTGTCCATACCTGCTCCCAGGGGGGCAAGCCCCATCCCCTGAGGCTGCTCCACCCAAAGGTGGTGCAGGACCAGCGGACCAGGAGGTCCCGGTGTGGACCCCAGACATGCTGGTGCCCGGTGCCATTGCCAGATGAGGTGGGAGAGGTGGGTCTGCTGGGACCAGCCTTCCCAAACGTGCTATGATGTTTCAATTTTAAAACATATGTGGGTTAGTAATAGTTAACACATTCCAAGATTAGGTATAGCAGCATGCATAGATATTCCCATTAACCCAAAGCACCAGCTATGGAACAGTTGCATAGCAAACAGAACACATGCATATATGGAACCACAGTGGCATTACAACAGCATGCAGGTACATTGATGGCAGCATGCCACCAATGTGGGAGTATTTAAAACATGGCGCATGCATAGAAACAAATTTCAATATTTAGCAAACAATAGGACATATGTCCCAACAGTAGACTTAATTGTACACATACTCATTGAGTTGTGTATTTAGATTATTGTTGCAGATATGGTGAGGGGAGAAAGATGTCAATTATCAACTTGTATATCCCTGTAGTTCTCATTGTTCTTATTCAGTGCTGTAATCTGTACCTTAAAGGTATTATTACACTACCCTATGGCCTTAGTTTGGACAGTGGTATGGTTGTAGACAACTATATACATGAACTATCTTTTACCTGCAGTATACACCTCTTACCTGGTATACTTGTGGAGGTATTGTTTGTTAACACTACCTGACTGTTTCTATGCATATTCCCAGATTCCAGGTTGATGTTATTCACATACCTCTCCATCTCTTATTGCACACACTCTGGGCAAGTCTTGACAATATGCAGGTGAAACTGGGACATATTTTTGACTATTGCCCTCATACACCTTTGGTGAGTTGCTACAATGACAGGTTTGTTTTCATATACATTTTCCAAATATTTACAGGTCTGACAGTCAATTATAAGACATTAAATGCTGCCTAAATGTCAGAGATCATCACACTGATATGCCAGGGGGACAGGATAACAGGCATCAGATATGGGCCAATTATCTGGATATTCTGGGACAAATCAGTACAGTTGAGGGGTGTGATTCTGCATACAGCTTACTACCACTTAGGATTCAAACCATGGCTCTGTCTGCTAAAAATAAAACAGTGTACGTCACAGTTGAGTGTGCTATATAGATATTGCTGTGTATCTCTTCTCTGATTTCTGTCTATAAGTCTCCCATGGTTTTACAATCTGACCTTGTAATTGCAACACTCTTATACAGGGTTTCCTCAACAGTTTTATTATGTAGCACTGTGTGGATGACAGTGATGAGTAATACCTTATTATTCGGATAAACTGCAACACTAACACTGCCATACAATACCAGACTAAACAGTACCAGTCCAGAATTTCAATCTTTTATTTCTAGGCACAGTTTTCATACCTGACAGACCTGTGGGGGGAATGTTTGTTAACACTACCTGAATGTTGCCACACATATTACCAGATTCCACATTATTATTATGCACGTACGTCTCACTCTGTTACTGCACACACTCTCGTCATAGCTTCACAACATGGGGGTGAAGATGGGACATACTTTGCTTATTACTCTCATAACAATTTGGTGAGTTGCTAGATTGACAGGTTTGTTCTTATGGATATAATTCTGAAAGTTATGATGTCTTTTAATCAGTTGTATGTCATTATTTGCTGCCTAAACATCTGGGATCATCCCACTGATTTGCCAGGGGGACAGGGTGACAGGCAGGGGAATTACACCAGTTATGTGGACTTTCTAACAATATTTGTACAGCTGTGGGGTATGATTCTGCATACAGCTTACTACCACTCCCTGGATTCGAACCATGGCTGTGTGTACTAAAAATACAGCACTTCACGTCTCAGCTGAGTGTGCGATTTGGATTATGTTGTCTATCTTTTCACTCTTTTCTGTCTAAGTCTCACTCAATTGTACAATATGACCTTGTGATTACAACAGTCATATACAGACATTCCTACACATTTTATTTATGTAGCACAGTGTGGGTAACAGTGCTTAATACAACAGTACTATTAAGGGAATGCAACACTACATTACCATATGTTACCAGAGTAAACACAAGCAGTCCATGAGTTAGACCTTTATTGCCAGGCTGTTACCCTTTTATTTACATATAACCTATATGAGACTATTTCTGCCATATTGTCTGGTTTATTCAGTACATATGCAATCAGGCCCCTGCAAGTATGGTAGCTGCAAGGCTCCAAACAAAACACCAAGGCAAAAAGAATTAGTGGCGCCAGCAAGCAGTGACTAATATAGTTTTAGTCATGTAAAGGAGAACATAGAGAGCAAAGATTAAGCAGACTGGTTTCAGCTATATAATCCAGCCTTCTTCAGTGCATTAAATCCACAAAGCAGACATGCCTCTATTTATAGTATAGCCTCAGCAGAGGTTACTTTGAGTAAATTGAACCAATTAATTAATCACATTAGAAGTATTCATTCAGTCCTGGAGAGAACAATGCACCCATTTTTATTATCCATTTTTTTCTCCATATTATTTAATAGCTGATGCCAATCTGATTTGTTGTTTCTGTTGCCATATATTCTATCAATGACTGTAAATCTAAACATGGCTTTTGGGTGTTTCTCTGTATGTCTGTACAAAGCATTTGTTGTTTTTTTTAATCTGTCACTTAGATGTTCTTATATCCTAAATTTGACACATCTAGATGTCTGTCCCACATATAAAGCTGAACAACTACAAGTAGCCATGTAAATAACCCATTCCGACTGACAATTGGCCAAAAAGGATATATTGAACACTTGTCCAGTGGTTTTACTAGTAAATTCTTTAGTCTTCAGCATACTTTTGCAGTGGGTACAGTGTACGCATGGAAAGCAGACCTTCAAGGGCCCGCCTTCTAATGTTATTTGAGTTAAGCTATTATCAAGTTTGTTCCCTTGTTTATAATGATTCATGAATGAACCAATGTTCTTACCCTTCCTAAAAGAAAAGTGGCATGTATCATCCAAAAATGCACTGAGCTTGATATCAGCCAGTAGGATGTTCCAATGCCTGCGGACACTGTTGATAAGGGCATCTATATTCCTGCCATAAGTGGTGACTAATCAGATTTTAGAGTTATTATTCGTGGTTTTATCCCTATAGTGAAGCAAACTTTCCCTATTATTGTTAGCTGCCCAACGTTTGCCTTGATAGATGTCCCCCCTTTTTTTTTAGCCCCTATCCTTAAATCTCATAACCAAATCTGACTCATATGCATGGTAAGTATCAGCATCCAGACATATCCACCTCAGGCATTAAAATTGTGACTTTGGAATGTTTCTGCATATATGAGGAGGATGAAAGCTAGTGGCATGGAGCAAGGAGTTATACTGGGGGTATTTACGATAGACCTCAGATGTCAATGTATGGTCAACATTCCTAATTACTAACATGTCCAAAAAGGTAATTCTATTGGTATTGAACGTGATCATAAACTGGATTCCCCATTTATTCTGGTTCAAATAGGCAACAAACTCCTTGAAATATACAATGTCAGACCTCCATACCAACCAGCAATCATCCAAACATCTCCTCCATATGTCAATCTCATCTATGTAAAAATTATGGGTCCTATCGTAAATGATCTGTTTTTCAATGTAGGCCATAAAGAGATCGGCATATATTGGGGCAAACAAAGCCCCCATTGCAGTCCCTTTGATCTGTAAATAGCAGTTGCTTTGATAATACATAACATTTTTGGTTAATACATGCTCAGTCAAGCAGAGCAAAAATGTATTAAAACTAGGTGGATATAATTCAGACTTGAATAACCAATATTCCAAGGCCTCCAAGCCTGCCCAATGGGGAATGTTCGTATATAATGCAGAGACATCCAGAGTACACATATACCACCCTGCTTCCAACTGCATATCTGATATAACTTGTAAAAATTCAGTGGTGTCTTGTATTCTTGCTCTAACACATTTGAGCAATGGTTTAAGGTGTAATGTCAAGAACTGTGATAGTGGTTTGGTAATTGAACCTTTTCCCGAGACAATAGGTCTGCCTGGTGGGTTTTGTAAACTTTTATGAATTTTTGGTGAGAAATATATATACTGACTATAGGGGTCAGTAACTGTGAGATGATGAACAATATTGTCCGTTATGATCCCCTCCTCCCTGGCAGAATACAAAAAATCATCTATTTGCCTCTTGAAACCAGATGTAGGGTCCAATACCATATGTATGTAATACTGAATATCAGAGAGTTGTCTCATAGCCTCTGAATTATATTGAGACCAATCCTGTACCACTATTGCACCACCTATGTCTGCTAACAATATTACCAGTTCTTTGTTGGCTGCCAGCTCATGTATAATGTCCATTTCTTTTATGGACAAATTGTTATGCCTTGCACGAAATTCCCTGTAATTGAAATGTAGATCTTTGAGAACAGAATTATAGAACACAGAGACATTCGGATGCATAGGTGGAATAAAATTTGATTTGTGATATCTGAAACCTGAATGTGATTCTGAATCAGATGCTGTTTGGAAAAATAATTTCAGGTTAAGTAGTCTACAAAAATCAGAAACATCTTTAGCAAATGTATCTTCAGGAACAAAAAAAAAAACAGGTATGAAATTTAAATCTTTATTCAGTAGTTTCACATGTATGGGAGACAATTCAGTGGATGAGATGTTGGACCCCTCAATGTCCTCATGCTTTTGTTTAATTTATGAAATTCAACCTCACATTTGTTTGCTGACATAATAGCTTTGCTCCCATTCTGTTATCCCTGATTATATTATATATTATAATTTCAGAAATTAAACAGAAGCATGAGGACATTGAGGGCCAATGTGTGGCATGACAAACTATTTAAGGCTTATTTAGCAAAAGATATTTCACCCAGAGGTCTGAGGGTTCGCACACAATCTCTTGTCCCTGATGTGGACTCTACCCTGCTAGAACAATGGGCTGGGACTCAGCATAAAACATAAATGGAATTTTGTTAGGATTTTATCATCACATTATGATAGGATTATTGATAAAAATATATTGGAAATTACAGATATGTTTTATTGAAACTGGTAAATTTGAGAGTCAGGAGGGTTATCAGAACAATTTGAAGAAACTAGGTAAAGATCTCTTAACATTAGAGCAAACACTTAAAGAAAAGAAGATGAGAAAGTTCCATCGAGATTATGAGGGTGGGTGCCCCTTTTCGACTAATAAGCATGCAAGATTTGAACCTTCCAACAAGAAGGTAGTGAAAAGAAAAAGACCCTGATCCATCCTTAAGAAATCCAATACATCCAGTTGTGATGAATCAGGGGATGAATCCTCCTCAGCCTTAGAGTCCAATACACAACACGCCTCACATTCACCAGTATTCAAGAGGAGTAATTCTTTTACCATTTTAGGGTAAAGCAAAAGTGGGGGGTAGGAAACACAGGGCTGGACAGCATGGAATAGCTGTTGAGGCTCATGGTACAGAAGTAAATAATATATTAAACATCTCATCCACTGAATTGTCTCCCATACATGTGAAACTACTGAATAAAGGTCTAAATTTCATTTGACAGGTTGGCATTGGATCAATTATGTAATAATAAAGAAATTACAGTACTGTCAGCTGATAAAGGAGGCGCAGTGGTAGTTCTTAATACTGATGATTATATACAGGAGGACTTGTCACAATTATCAGACAAAACTTGTTATATGTATATGCCCATAGACCCTACACCTCACTTCAAAGAAGAAATTGATTCCTTTTTGAAGCTTGCTCTAGAGGAGGGGATTATTAACAAAAAATGTTTTTCTTCTTTGACTGTTTCTGAGCCTCGTAAACAGATTTTATATCTTTTGCCAAAGATTCATAAATCATTGAACAAACCCCCTGGTAGACCTATAGTTTCTGGAATAGGATCTCTTACTGAACCTTTATCAGCCTTTCTTACGAAATATCTTAAACCTTTGCTGGGTTTGATTAGGTCCAGGTTGCAGGACACAACCCAATTTTTACAGATCATTCAGGATACCCAGTTAGAACCAGGATGGTATATGTGCACCTTGGATGTCAAGGCCTTATACACTAGTATTCCACATTGGGCAGGCTTACAATCTCTTGAATATTGGCTCAACAGGGCAAATTTGTACTCACCCGGGTTCAACACTCTACTAATTTGTTTGTCGGAACATGTACTCAATAAAAATGTGCTATATTTTCAAGGCCAGTGTTATTGGCAATTGCAGGGTACAGCAATGGGGGCTTCCTTTGCCCCCATTTATGCTGACCTTTTCATGGCTTATTTTGAAGAGTACATGATTTATGACAACTTGCACAACATTTATCAGGTAGAGATGGATATCTGGCGACGATATCTAGATGACTGCTGGTTAGTGTGGCGTGCGGATTTGGCTTACTTACATGAGTTTGTTGATTACCTTAATAGTAATATTTGGGGACTGGAATTTTCATTAACATTTGATCAGAATACAATCAATTTTTTGGATGTTACCATCTTCAAAAACGAGGACCTTACACTATCCAGTAAGGTTTTTCGCAAGTACCCGCAATATAACACCTTGTTACATGCCTCGAGCATGCACCCACGCCACACTATCAGGAGTATTCCAGTTTCACAATTCATGCGCATTAAGCGCCTCAGTTCTAAGGATGCTGAATATGAATCAGCCAGCATGGATTTGTGTAACAGATTTTTCAGCAGGGGTTATGATCATGAAGATATCAATTTAGCCAGACGCAGGGTCAATCATATGAACCGAGAAAAGTTGTTGGAGTACAAATCTGAGAAAAATACTACATTGAATACCCCCATACGTTTCATCACTACCTATGGCAGGAACATTAATATGATAAGGAATATTATCAACAAACACTGGAATATCTTGCTTGCCAATGATCATTTGAGGTCACTCTTAGGGCAACAATGTAAATTTGCTTACAAATGTGGCAAAACATTGGGTTCTTATCTATCTCATTATAAACATATAGGTAGTGGGGGGATCACCTATAAACAGCTTACATTACAAGGGGATGAGTTATTTGGTTCCTTCCCCTGTGGCCATTGTGGGTCTTGTTCTTTGATGAATAAATCTAAGGAATTTTCTAGTCGTAATACCAGTAAGATATATAATATTAAAACTTTTGGTAACTGTGGTAGTGATTGGGTTGTGTACCTAGCAACCTGTTATTGCGGTGCGTTTTACGTGGGCCAAACTTCAAGGGCCCTTAGATCAAGAATGAATGAACATCACAGTGATATTAAGAATCACAAACCCAGCAGTGCTTTGTATCAACATACTCTCAAACACCATCAGGCAAAATTCAGTTTTATGATTATTGATCGAATTACAGGCGATCGCAGTCACAAACAAGGATGGCATGGTCTTTTGGATCACAAAGAAAAATACTGGATCACCAGTTTGGGGGGTCTTTTCCCTCCTGGTCTCAACGATCAGCTGTAAATGGTTGTACGTACTGAATTTCCTTGTTCATAAGATTGATGGACATTATCTGTCCTATTATTTTTTCATCTTTTATTTATTATTTCCAATATAAGTAGTGTCTTAGCTTTTGAAATTTGGATACTACATCTTATTTTGGGAATGTTTACTCATTTTCTGGTGAATATATGCTAAGTATGACAGTTATTTGGATTTCTTTTGTCTCTCTTTTATTATCATTATTATATTGCATGGTTTATTGGTAACCTACAGTAGGTTGTTCATACGGGATGTCACACTACATGGATGAATATTGTATGTCTAGTCATATTTTTTACATTTCCTTTTTTTTCCATCATGTTATTGAATACTATGTGTATGATAACCAGGACTAGTTTTGGATTTACATATTCCAAGTCTCAGAGTCATGTGGAGCTATGTTCCATTTATCTTTAATATGTTCAGGTTATTTGCAATTTACACACCCATATATTTCTTAACAGTTTATTATTGGTAACAGCTTTGTTCATAGAGCATCTTTCTAAGATAATATGTTTTCACTTTTTCATTTTGTATCTTGACATTGTTTGTTTTTTATCAACTCCTACGAGTGACTATATCAAGCTTCATCAAGCTTTATGTTTTTCATTGTATTTTATATTTATGAGTTATTGTAGGTGTCATACTGACTATGTCAGTTTTAGTCATGTCTTGCATGAAGAAACCTTCTAGGCTTTGGTTGTACTTCATATTCTGAATCATTCATGAATATTCATGATTCATTACTGCCTATTGGTTCCTATTTTGTATATATCACATATGTTAACAGGGCACTTTATGTTTGTCCTACACTGAAGAAGGCAGTTAATGCCGAAACCGGTCTGTTAATAAAGGACTGAGATATATATTTCACATCTAGGTCTGCCTTTGCTGGTCTATTTTTTGGTTTTTCTAAATTTCATACCAAACAGCATCTGATTCAGAATCACATTCAGGTTTCAGATAGTCTGAATTATATCCACCTGGTTTTAATACATTTTTGCTCTGCTTGGCTGAGCATGGATTGACCAAAATGTTATGTATTATCAAAACAACTGCTATTTACAGATCAGAGGGACTTCAATGAGGGCTTTGTTTGCCCGAATATATATGCCAATCTCTTTATGGCCTACATTGAAGAACAGATCATTTATGACAGGACCCATAATATTTACATAGATGAGATCGACATATGGAGGAGATACTTGGATGATTGCTGGTTGGTATGGATGTCTGACATTGTATATCTCAAGGAGTTTGTTGCCTATTTGAATGAGAATAAATGGGGGATCCAGTTTACGATCACTTTTGATACCGATAGAATTACCTTTTTGGACATATTAGTAATTAGGAATGTTGACCATACATTGACATCTGAGGTCTATCGTAAATACCCCCAGTATAACTTCTTGCTCCATGCCACCAGCTTTCATACTCCTCATATATGCAGAAACATTCCAAAGTCACAATTTTTACGACTGAAGCAGATATGTTTGTATGTTGTTACTTACCATGCATATGAGTCAGATTTGGTTATGATATTTAAGGATAGGGGGTACAAAAAAGGGGATATCTATCAAGGCAAATATTGGGCAGCCAACCAGAATAGGGAAAGTTTACTTTAATATAGGGATAAAACCCCAAATAATAACTCTAAAATCAGATTAGTCACCACTTATGGCAGGAATATAGATGTCCTTATCAACAGTGTCCGCAGGCATTGGAATATCCTACTGGCTGATATCAAGCTCCATGCATTTTTGGATGATACATGCCACTTTTCTTTTAGGAAGGGCAAGAACATTGGTTCGTTCATAAATCATTATAAACAAGGGAACAAAATTGATAATAGTGCAACTCAAATAACATTAGAAGGTGGGTCCTTGAAGGGCTGCTTTCCATGCGGACACTATACCCACTGCAAAAGTACGCTGAAGACTAAAGAATTTACTAGTAAAAACACTGGGCAAGTGTTCAATATATCTTTTTTGCCAATTGTCAGTCGGAATGGGTTATTTACATGGCTACTTGTAGTTGTTCAGCTTTTTATGTGGGACAGACATCTAGATGTGTCAAATTTAGGATATCAGAACATCTAAGTGACATCAGATTAAAAAAAACAAAACAAATGCTCTATACAAACATACAGAGAAACACCCAAAAGCCATGTTTAGATTTACAGTCATTGATAGAATACAGGGAAACAGAAACAACAAATCAGATTGGCATCAGCTATTAAATAATATGGAGAAAAAAATGGATAATAAAATTAGGTGCCTTGTTCTCTCCAGGAATGAATGAATAATTCTAATGTGATTAATTAAGTTGTTCAATTTACTCAAAGTAATCTCTGGTGAGGCTATACTATAAATAGGAGCATGTCTGCTTTGTGGATTTAATGCACTGAAGAAGGCTGGATTATATAACAAAAACGGTCTGCTTAATATTTGTTCTCTATGTTCTCCTTTACATGAATAAAACTATAATAGTCACTTTTTGCTGGCTCCACTAATTATTTCTGCCTTGTTGTTCAGTACATGCCATACACAATACAGGTTTTATACTGGGAATTAACTTTCTACTACATTTAGATTTATTTCTTATGACAGTACATGCAAGATTATTACTAACTTGCCTCACGACGCAGCCTCTGCAGCCTACAGGCATGGGCTTCCTGATTCGCAGCCCACTCTGCTGACACTGTCAAAGACATAAGAGGAATATTTAGCCATACCTATCCATAATATACATGAGCTGGCGATTATTAAACAGGTAGTAGGATGAGTACTTAAACACGGCTAGGACATCATCCAACTGCCTAGCCTCTTGGATCCACTGATCCAAGAGCTCCCTCTTCCTCTGTTTCAGGTCAGCATAGTGATGCCTGACCTGCTCACCAGTTCAAGGGATGCAAGTGGCACTGGTGAGGTCATGGGTGAGATGGTCCCAGGTTTCCACTTTATATTGAGAACCCTGGTACTGGCCTTGCAGCAGTCTCTGTTCATAGTCTTTAATGAGGAGTCCTCCCATGACTTTGGACTCCTGGATGCCCCAGCGCCGCCCTCAGAAGTGCTATTCTTCTCCCACACTGGCCATAGTGCCTACAGGAGGAAGCTGCAATCAGTTATGAGATGTATTCCTGCCTGTGGGGTTTAAATAGGGCAAAATTCCCACACTTTGTCTTATTTGGATGGTTTTGAAAATGCTAAGCTATGGGCAAACCTGTTTAACTAAGGCTGGCATTGCTTAAAGGGGTATACCAATGGGCAGATTGATTTAACTGGGCTGCCCATTACTTACACCTAGTAAGCAGGGTTGTGCAATGCTTAGCATTGCTTATTTTTAAATTTGCACACTATTTGCCTTTTGGCATTGATTTATCATTCATTACATGTTATATATTTGTTTAGTATCCGTGATTCGTGTGTACGTACACTGTCTGGGGTCCTTGTATTTATTGGGGGATTTCGCCACTTTATTACAGTGACACCTCACTTCTGGACTTAATGCAGTGCTCCAGTTCACATATTTATGTTATGTAGTAGGTTATACAACATAAAACTGTTTATAGATTCCTTTCACATGTAAATTGTGATTTTGTTATAGTGAGGATTTGTTTGGATATACCTCAATTTTATGTACAGCTGTGATGGCTTACTGGTTAACTGCCATGACTATAATGTACAGGGTCCTGGATTCAAGCCCTGCAATGGCTGTTTGTTTTGTTTCTGGGCAGAACAGGGGCTGTTGGATGCAGAGTGATTAAGGCACTATTAAGCAGTTGTAAATGGGTTTGCGTGATGGTAAGCAAATGATAACTTCTGGTTAAATATGCTTACAGAGAGTTAGCTTCAAAATTGATTAACCTGTGTGCGCATTGCTTACCCCTGCGCAAACAGGCTTAAACCCTCTTACTACTGCTTAAAAGTGCTTACTCCCACTTACCCCTGCACTAATTTAGAAAGAAATGAAACATTGGTCTTGGGAAAGTGGTAGATTTGGACACTCTATGGATTTATCATTTATTACACATTATACCTTCATTTAGTATCCCTGATTCATGTGTACGTATACTGTATGGGGCACTTGTGTTTATCTGTGGATTTTACCACATTATTACAATGACACCTCACATCTGCACTTAAAGCAGTACTCCAGTTCACAAATATATGTTATTTAGTAGGTTATACAGCAAGAAAATGTTCATAAAGTGATTTCACATGGAAAATAGAATTTACTACAGTGATAATTGAACCAGGAATGACTTCTCACAAAGCGAACGCTCTGACCACTACACTATTGCAGTTCTGCTTCAATTGAATGTATCTTGCTATTTATCTTCTTGTGCTGTTTAAGCTACAGTATGCATAACTAAGCAACGAGCAAACCTGCATACCTATGGTTAAATTTAATCTGTTTGAAAAAAAAAATTCTATACTGTTATTTTCTCTAGGAAGGGACAGGTTTCACTTATTACTGTGGATTTATGTGTGCATCTGCACATTTGGCAGACATCCTAGCAACCCCTCATGCCTCTCAACCTCTTCAGGCAAACTATCTGGACAAAGCTTGACAAACTGTGGTAGAACTACGGGCATATTGTAATTATTCATCTTATAAACTTGGGAAAGTTGCTAGAGTAACAGAATTTGTTTTAATATATGTTTTCTGACAGATTTTGGTGTCTGAGACTCAAATGTATGCCACTATTTCATGGCTTCAATCCTGACATCATCCTGTGATTTCCCTGTACAAATGGGGTACAGGCCAACTGTATGGGCAACAAATCTGGACATTATGCTATGATTTGCACAGTTGGGAGGTATGCAGCCTCCTATGAGTGTTCTCACTCATTGTAATTGCTGAATGGCACTTCCTGAGTGCAGGGGCATGTGTATTGTGAGAGCTCTGCTCTCAGACACCCCCCTGCACTTGTCCATGCTCGATGTCCATTTAGGAGCAGAGGCAGCATGCCTTCCTTACTATGCATGGCATGCTGCTGTGCTGCCCTTAAACAGTCATTTCCATGCAGGAATAACTTATTCCTGCACGGGAGATTAGTGAATTCCAGGGACAGTCTCTAAAAGACCATGCTCATTCACAAGGATGGTCATAAATGTATTTGGTACTAAATCACCTTACACCAAAGTTTAGATATGAGACTGTATGTTCTGCACAGCTGGATAGAGAGGATTGCTAAACTATCAGCAGATCATTGTTTCATGGTGAGTCAGTTTTACTATCTGTGGCATAAGTTGGATAGACCCAAAAAATTCAAACATGCAGTAAATGTGACATGGGAATGCTTAGGCAATTGTTTTATGTGGTATGAGCTGAAGAGTACAAGTGCAGGATTTATAGTTCATTCTCTGTCTTGCATTTTGCTCTGAGAACTTTATCTCCTATCAAGTTCAGTTAGGATGTTATAAATCAAAGCAAGTATGCAAAGGAAATTTAAACTGTTTTCTACCTGTTTTCAGCACACTTCTAAAAGTTCAAAACAACTACTGAAAAGGAGGGTAGTCAACACTGGGTCTCCTCAATTGCCATCTCAAAATATTTTTATCTGTGGGGGGGGGGCAATACCCCATAACTGCTACTGGAATCTCATCTGAAACATGAAGGATTTGAGAAACTGTCACTGTCTGACCCTAAGGAGTTAAAAAACTCCATCCTGAAATATAGTTGAATTTGTAGCTCACTATACGGTTTTTGATTGCTTACTATTAATGTTACTCCTGCACCAGCGTTACCAATAATCTCTTATACATTTCCTCTTTTACCTGCTTTCTTTTACCTAATCAAGCCTGCAATTTACCATTTTTCATTTTTGTTGTTCTTGTTTGCTATCATCTGGCCTTGAAAGTAGGATTCTCATCTGAATAAGTCTCTGAATTAACAGAGATGAAAGTGCTTATCTGATTGTGGTTTTAAACTATAAAGAATAAAAGTTTTTTACTTGTGCTACAGCAGTCTGTTGTGGATTTCACCTGTACAGCTTTTATTTCTGCGCAGCATAACATCGTGGTCCCTTGCTCTGCTTGTGCCTTGTTTTGTTTACTTTTGTGACTTTCTGTATATTTAGTGGAGGATTCTCATTATATTTTCCAGCTGTCTTAAACTTTGAGTCACAATACAGTTTTTTTTTAATTTTGCATTAAAAGTAACTGATTAATAATATAAATTGGCAAAAATCTGTAAGTCTAGTATGTCACATATCTGCATTTTAGTAATGTGTCTAGAACAGAAACAGAAAAAATCTGGAAGTCTAGTCTGTTACATAACTGCATAGATGTGAATATTTATTGCAGATTCTAGAGATTCAAAAGAGTTGTGCCAATGCATTGTTTCAGCCAGTGTTCATAGTACATGGATTAAACACTGAACAGTTATCATTTTATTTCAATAACATATTTAGCAATTATGCAGGCTATTCTATCTTACACTAAAGATTGTTGGCATTTTCTGGGGCAAAAAGTAAATTGGGATGTATTTATTAATAATGCCCAAAGTTTCTTATTAACATTGTTATTTATAGTATTTCTGTATACCTGCATTTCTGCTGTGGAATAATTCAAAATTTTAAACAATTTTTAGTTATGTTCAGTTCTTTGAAGTCTAAGGACTTAAAGTTTTGCCATACACTGTAAGTAATTGTACTAGAGAACAATTTATTTGTGATTTTAAAAGAGAATTTCACCAGAGAAAATGTATGGCTTTGAGAATGGACATGGCCTTATTTCCAGCAAACTTAATTTTGGCTGAGTACGCAGAATATAAAAGTATCCTTTTTCAAATAAAAAGCAGCGTTATTACACCTTTTTGGCCTTTGCTCTCATTGCTGCTTAAGAACAATTTCAGTACATTTATATTACAAATTTGGTGAAACCAACTAGAAAATAAGTTTCCATAAAGAGTTTTCAGAAAAGTCACCTTTACGAATATGTATTTACATTTTAGCAGTCTCCACCCATTTTATGTAATGAAACTGTGATAAAAGGATAGTTTGCAAAGTTGTCAAGGCAGAATTCAGAGTGTACCAATTTTTGAGTATGATAAATGTAAACTTTGAAATTATCATTTTTAGATAAAGTTTCTCCAAAATATTAAGTGTAGTCTATCTGTCAACAGATTAATGACACAAGTGCTAAATATCCTGCAGTGCTTAGGGAAATTGTGGCTATAGGAAGTAAAACTGTAACAAGTGATTTGTACTCCACTTTTGGCTTAGTCAATTCCTTAAATTCACACGACATTAAAAGGATTCTTGAGTCAAAAAGGAAAGTTGGTTTAGGTATTGAAGAACTAGTTAAAATCATAGGTACTACCCCCAAATTCGTTAACAAAAGGGGTTACAAATAAAAAGCCACATTGGAAAATTCTTAAAGAACTCATTTCCCTATGTTAAAGAAAAAAGGGGGTGCTCTCTTGTGGAATGTGTGTCCATTATAGATATACAGATTCTTCACTTTATTTAATTGTGAAACACTTAAAAGTAATTTACATTTTTGTGGCGCTGCCATTGTAACCTCAGTGTCATCTCTTATTTAACAAGATGTGTATCTGCGATGACTTCTGAAATGGGAAGTTAATAAGGAAGCTGTCACAGTGAATCTGTGAGCATACTTATACAGTAAAACACAAAGATGAGAAAAATGACTTTTTCAAGCACGGTGTTGTTTTTAACAGTTTTAGTAAGATATATTTTCTGTTACTGAAAAAATGAATTCTTATTATGGAAGAAATTATTCTGACTGCCTCTTAGAAGATAAAGAATTGCACTACCACTTCTTGCTGGCAGCTAACTATGCCCTGGGGTTCACATAAATAGTAAGTATATTATATTTTAAAACTAAGGAGACTAAAATAGTATGATAATGAAAAACAAGTTTGTAGGTTCATAGGTGTGTACTAGGCTAATGGTGCTGGAGCCTTTACAACCTTACCCCACAGAAGTGTCCTGGCATCGTGCCGCCAGACATTAGTTCCCAGTGCCTCTATCAAGTACAGCCACTGGACTGATCCTCGGGATGAACTTTCTATTACCCATCCACTATTCTGCAAGTAAATATTAATTGTAAAATGTATAGGTACTGATGTTGATAAATATGTTAAATGACATTTTAAACTACTTATTTATTTTATGTTTATGTTTTCTAATAGAAATGTCATAATGGATGTAGTGAATGTATCTGTCTTATTAGACTCATTTGTGTCATTTGGGGCATGTTAAATAGAACAGACCACAAAAATACCTCACAAAGAGGAAAAGGCCACAGAAATACCTCACTAGGAGGATTACCGGTCTCAAACAGATGCCATACACAGACCGTCTCAAAAAACTCCAGCTCTACTCCGTTGCATATCGCCTACTCAGAGGCGGTCTCTGCCTAACATACAAAGCTATGTCAAACTCAGAACTGTTGGACATGCTTGGACATGCTACACTTAAAGAAATCCCAATCTCTCCGAACTACATGGTTCAGGGACCTAAATGTTGTCACCACAATAAATAGAACATGCTGGAGGGATAGATTCCTGTCCCAGAGACTTCCCAGATTCTGGAGCAAACTACCTATTCATGGCAAGCAAAGCTCCTCATTGGCCCTCTTTAAGAAAAATCTTGACGACTGGATGGGCAATAGAAAATTCACCCCGGGATTACTTCTGCGACACTGCTTGACAGGGGCACAGGAAAATAATTTTCTTGGGTGGTGAAAGCCAGGGAACCTTTTTGGCTAGGCTTATATAGGCCCCAGGGCTAATAGCCTAGTACCTACCTATGAATCTATGAAACTATGAACAAAGCTATGTCTCTAATTCAGTTTGAAAAAGTCTTGAATGAAGAGTAAGTGGGAAGCTGTAGATCCAGTGAAGCAGTATTATGTACCCTTTGGTGTCCTTTTGTTTTAGATAGCTGAGGGGCATTAAAGAATTACTAACCAGTACTACCAACTGTTTCATACTCTGTCTTTTGTAAGGTGGATCTATTTAAGTCACATTTAGTATTAGAGTGACATTAGACATTGCAGTTACTATCGCTTTATTTTCTATAATAGGTGATTTCCTTTTTGTACTGCTTTCTAGGTTTTATTTTGTAACTGAATGGGCATGACAACTGTTCATACCTTTTCAAAAGCTGACTCGCAGGTTTTAAATCTCTTCATATAATACTTCTACAAAGGAAGAAATAGCCAGCAAATGCTTGACTAATCATGACATCTGGAATTACCATTTTCAAAGCTAGCAGTTACATTTTTGAATATTTTCATATATTAATGTGCATTCCTCAGTATGAAATAGCCAGAAACACACTGACAACTATTTCCTTTTCTTTTAGTTCAAGAAATTGAAGAAAGTCCATTACCTTTTGTTAGTCAAAATCATTAGATGTTCTAACACTATCCTATTTTCTAATTCATGATGCTGTCTGCAGAGGACATGTTACTTACACCATGTATTCTTTTAGTGAGGAACCTCTGTAGATATTCCAGTTGTTGGATATGCCTGGTTAGGTACATACCAAAGGGGGCATTATACTCAATGATAGGTCTGATGAATGCCAAATACAGTAGAACAATGACTTCCTTGGACCTATATGCCACATGTTTGTTTATAAGTTGCACATATAATAATTTCCTCGCTACTGTAGACACATGACGGTCAAAGTCTAGATTACTGTCTATGTGTGTCCCCAAGTCCCTGACTACTGGGTCAACTCTTAGGGGTGCATTGTCAATATGATAGTTATCAGGGGTGAATGACTCCCTGAAGGACACGATTATGCATTTCTCGGCATTTAGTTTTAGTCTGTGACTATGGCAGCAGTCGTTTGTCTGTGTCAAGCCTTCTTGGAGAACATTTGTGTCAATGGGTGATTCAATGACAGCTCCTAATTTGCAATCATCTGCAAATTTAGTCAGCCAGAGATCATTGATGTTGGGCTTGACTTCAAAGAAGTCAATGCCAAAAAGGAGTGTTCCCAGGACTGATCCCTGAAAGACTCCACTTGTGACTGGCCTTTTTGTAGAGGCGGACTCCCCAGTTCTAACTTCACGGGTCCTGTCTGTAAGCCAGCTGGCTATCCACTGGGTGACATAAGGGATTGTACCTAACCTCTTAATTTTGTCAACAATGCTTGACTGGGGGATTGTGTCAAATTCCTTGGCCAGGTCAAGGTAGGCAGTGTGAACCATTTTGCCCTCATCCATTGCTTTGGTGACTTTCTCAAGGAAGTCCACCAGTCTGAATAGTCTTCTTAGAGTAACATGTTATCTTTAGGAAATCAACTTACATTAAATGACATGGCATGCCACTCTAAAAAACACAGAGGGTTACTACTCTGAGATATGGAATATTTGTTTATAAAAGGGAAATCTTGCCTTTTGAATCTTGTTGCAATAACTGAAGATGTGCCAACAACACATGAGGAAAGGCTGAATATATGCTTGTTGTCTTGACCTTGCTATGACATTCAACATTATTCTGCATAAGGGAAAAACTGACAGATTAATGGCCGTAAATTAAGTTTTCAATAATATTGGTATTCTTAAACAATAATCTTTACTCTCAGGTGGAATCAGGCCTGATTTAAAAGAAAATGACAGTTGATGCATGGCTCAGTGGGTATAACACTGATTAAGTAACTGAAGACAAGCTGTCAAGGTGGGGGTTGCCTGCCTATACCAATGGGGCATGACAACTGGTGTTCCATAGGACACTGTACTGCAGGCACTTCTTAACTGTTCTTCTGGGCTTGGCATAACTAAGTATGCCAATGGCTGCAAACTGGATAGCATAGGTTATTTAATGAAAGATGCAAAAGTTCCATGGTGGTTTACAAATAGGACACATCTTATAGAGTGATAATTACCTTAGCTTTTTAAAATATAATTGGACTTATCAGGGAGCTATGCTTCATGATCATAAAATAATCAGTTCATTGTAAAATGATATCATCATTAACATTCCAGGAACAATGCTTAACAGTTATTTAACCTTTAATCAACCTGTATCTGTCAGACAGAAAACTATATTCTATAGGCCATTTAACTTTAAAGGGTACTCCATTGTGATCATTGTGCTATTTTATGGTTTACTGCTCCAGCCCATTATTAAGTATAGTGCTACATTCTGTAGCCTTTAAGCACACCATCTGAAACAACTTGGGGAGGTACTTGAACAAATTGAAATGATTGCTTACTAGAATAATATAGGTCTGGAAAACTTAAACTGTCGAGAAAGACTTCAGGAATTGCTATCATATTTTTATTATGCAGGCTTCTTAGAGATTATCTCAGTGCAGGCAATATCTCAGAGATATCATGTTGAAAATGTACACCTATAATATATTGCTGTTAGGGCTAACATCAGGTTGGAGAATTTAATATGATAATAAAATTACATTTTAATAATAGAAATAACTGTGGCAGATATATGACATACCACCTTTCAGGATTATGGAATAAGCTTTCTCTAGTAATATAAGCAAGTCTACCATTTTCTTTCAAAAATAAAATTGATATGCCCATATGTGTGGGATACACTGATAAAAAGTCCTGCTTATGACCCATATGACTTATGAACCAGGTGGTAGGGAGATGGGAGTGAGTGGCTAGTGCCAGCTGACCCAATCCTGGGAAAGGAAGCAGTGGATCTAGTCAGCCAGTTGCCATCTTGCAAGAAGCTTGCACATCATCAACATAGCTAGGGACAGGGAAGTGGATATAAAGACCTCATTCTGGTGACACTAGCCCTTATAGCTTGTGAGTGGAAACAGGCCTGAGGTAGTAAAGGGTGCAGTAAATCCCACAGTGACTTGGATGCTTACATTAGCAACTAAGGGTGGGGTTAGAGTTCTAATAAAATACCTTCATTGCCAAAATGCCAGTGAGGGCAAAAATTACTTTCATGATTGCCTGGATGATGTTAACTTTAGCAAGCTCTCACCCCTTTAATGGAGATATCCAGTACAGTGGAAAAAAGGGCTTCAGACACATTGAGAAAGGTTTAATGGTCAGCAAGCATCAAGGCAGAAAGAATACAATATGTCAGTCATCATCATCTCCTTTCAGCTTATCCCAGTTATGTGTTGCCACAGTGGAACAATGGTCCACAGAATGATTGGCAGTGGAGTTTTACAGTGTTGGGTTGCCAGACCAGCACCCAACCTTCCACAGAAGGCACACACACACACACTCACACCTAGAACTAATTTAGAGTGGGCAATCCACCTACAGCATGTCTTTGGGATGCGGGAGGAAACCGGACCGCCAGACTACAATATGTCAATAAATACATTATATACAATTACATGAATACAGATAGAAATGCAAATGGGCATACGTGATTATATTACAACTTGTTAAGCTGTGCATTATTTGCTCATAAATCATTGTAAAACTATTACTGAAACTATATCCAGTGACAGTCCCTTTAAAGCAGTATCATAGGTACTTCAAGGGGGCAAGTCTTGATTTCCCCATGCAGGTCACAGATGACTTGAGCTCACTAAACTGTGTTTCCCCAATATACAACAGTTCATGGCTCAGTGTGAACTCATTGGCAACTATATGCATGCATGTAGCAGAAAATGCAAATAAAGAATTACAGAAGTCAAACTTTATGAAGGCCAGTAGGTTATAATAAGTATGAGAACTGAATTTTGAAACTAACACAGACCTGAGAGTAAAGAATACTGAAAACATCAACGTTTTATTGAAACAATTCATTTATAAGGATATAATAATATTTAAGACATACATTATCTTTATATAATAATTGCTGATTTCCTTTTATCACAGTGAATATAAATACACTTTGCATTTGTGTGCTCATTTTGTTTTAAAGTAAATGCTGATTAGTGAAGCCTATTCCTTCAAATGGGTTGAATTATAAAGTTTTATTCACCTGAGTTTGTACAACATCTGTAAATATATACTTGGATTCTTTTTAATAATTTATACTGGTGAGTACAATTTGTAAATCAGTCAAATTATTATTTATGAGGTCTATTTAAGGATACAGAAAAGTGTTACTAAACAGTACATTTATCCCAGGTAACATATGACAAATTTACTTAGCTAAATCTCTGAGCAGACAGATTTTCCACCATTTAAGCTTCCTAAAATGAATACTTGGAATAAGGATATTTTTTTGAATTAAAAGAAACATAAAACAAATGATTACACTCTAACTCATCCTTCTAAAGCATATGATTTTCATAATTTAAGATACATAATGAATTCTGACAGCAGAGAGGATCAAGGCTCTGAAATGCTAACAAGCTGCTTCCTGTAATCAAGAGTACAGAGTATGATTCCTTCCACCTACATTTGCCTATTGTGTGACCCTAAGCATGTCACTTAACCACAAGTGCTCCCAGGCTTCTTCTAAAAAGAGGTAAGTGTCCTGTGGTCATACCCAGTTAAACTAATACAAAATTAATAATAAATGAAGTTTCTCTTTGGAATGACATGCATCTTTCTTATGACCTATTTATTACCACTAGTACTGCTAAGTAAATTCCTATTTTGAATCATCAAGCAGATATCCATAGCTAACTCCAACAGACAGGAACCAAAGTAAGACAAACTAGCGAAAAACAAAATGACAGCTTGGAAACACCAAAGCAAATTCTCTCTCAGTTTAATTCTCTTTCAGTTTAATGAAGCACTTTTCTCTTGCACATGGGGCAAGACTTCATCAGAAACTGAACAAACTTCAACACAAACAATATATACACACCCTTTTTGTCACATGACACTTCTAATTAAAATCTTGTGTCTTAAAGGCACATCCACATTACTGATACTTAAAACATTTTTTAAAAACAAATATGACTGACAATATTTTAGAACATATCAACCCTTCCCTTCCTTCAGAATTTTTACATGTAATGGTGATAGAAATATATATACAAACATACATGTACTAACAATACTATATCTCAAATAATTATGTTGACTCTCAAAACCAACTGATCGTGCACTCAGCCATGTGAAAAAAAAATGAAATGTAAGAACTTTGGTGGAGGGAAGGACACTCATACCCTTTAGCATTTACTCCATGTTCATACAAACAAGAAAAATATAAATATAAATATAAATATAAAACAAGAAACTTCCGACTCTCCACGTTAAAAGAATTTTGCTTTTTATTTATAAAAACAAACAAAAGGTAAGCGCTTTCGCGTATGCTACCATACGCTTCATCAGACAAACAAGAAAAAGGAGAAAATGACTCAGTGCCTGTGCACATTGAGAAACAGCACCTGCAATTATACCTATGGAAAACAGAAATCAAGGAGTGTAAGTTCACAGAGTTGTGCTGGTTGGTTCCCTGTGGCGCTATAAATCGAGGAGCAGTACAACAGCCTATGTTACCAAGAGTGGAGACCCTTCAAGAACCTTAACCAAAACAGGCTGTACTCTAACTGTGAATACTCAGTTGGCACCAGAGTCCTGCTTCTGGATGTACAGGAAAGGTGCAAGGCAATTTTACTTCAGCTGGAGTACCATGGCTGTAGACTCTAAGAAATGTTGCTCTGTTGAGAAACTTTGAAAATAC
>NC_056733.1:1984226138-1984228638 GCF_019279795.1 Protopterus annectens | reverse complement strand
ATTATATATATATATATATATATATATATATATATATATATATATATATATATATATATATATATATATATATATATATATATATATATATATATATATATATATATATATATATATATAGTTACAATTCACCTGGTTGAACACCTGTGTACAGCAAAATGAACTGTAGTGTATTTTGTGCAGTTTATGTGAGTGGTGGATTGGGTGACTTACAAGTCGGTCAACATTGGTAAGTGTCTTTGCTATTGGGCTAGGAGTGTGTGTGTGTGTGTGTGTGTGTGTGTGTGTGTGTGTGTGTGTGTGTGTGTGTGTGTGTGTGTGTGTGTGTGTGTGTGTCAGTGCTTTAAAGTTAGAGTAGCAGTGAGGTAAATGGATAGGTTTGCAATATGTACAAGTGAGTGTGTGGGTTAGGATTACAACTGGGGTCAAGAAAGTGAAGAGATTTATTGTATGTGTGAGCATGTGTGGGTTAGGGTTAGAGTTAGGGTCAGGTAAAGGTATCTGTTTACTCTCAGAGTGAAAGTGTCTGGGTTAGGGTTAGAATACAGTTTAGTTAAAGGGATAGATTTAGTGGTGTGTGTGTGTGTGTGTGTGTGTGTGTGTGTGTGTGTGTGTGTGTGTGTGTGTGTGTGTGTGTGTGTGTGTGTGATTATGGTTTGGTGGCTGCATACAGGGGATTGGGCAGCACAGAGAAAATCCTGAGCCATAGCTGTCTGAATGTTGACCTCCTCATATCACAGTTGATCTTCTTCCTCAGTGATGGGGAATGAATAGGCATGTGATAGGGCACTAAACAGCCAAGTGACCAGGAAGGGTTTGATGATTAGCAGGCAACAGCAGTGCAAATGAAGAAAACCAATACCTCATTGTACTGGAATTATGCTCAGTAGCCAGTATTGAATGAGACTGTGAATAAGAGGGCTGACGTGTAGGTATAACATGAACGTTGCACCTCTAAGGTGTCTACAAAAAAACCCTCAACTAGTTACAGCAGCAGTTTGTGGTTATAACATGCAAAAGTTGATGTTAATCTTAGCAGTCAGGTAATGTTTCAAAGATTATGAGAATCTAACAGGAAATAAGTGCCGCTGCTGTATAAATAAAACTAATGTTTATGATTTGCTTTACAAAAGCTCTTATAGTCTTCAGGGGCACATCCATCCAATGGCAGTTTTCTGTTAAAGTTAATTCTTGAAGGAAAGGAGCAGAGATGTTCTGGTAACTTTCATTTTCTTCTTTTGTTTGAATAAAGTCCTTTAGCTTGTGGGTGTATTTATTTTATTTTATCAAATTACATGTTATACTTTTTATATCTCTGAATTTATATTTACTCTCAAAACAAATGAGTGCATAGTTCTATAGGTTAAGGGCTCATATTATTAAGAATCTTTTATTTACAAGCAAACATGCATACAAAACCAGGAGACCATGCTCAGTTGAATGCTAGCTCTGCAGTCATGTGTACCTTAAAATGACAGTTTCAAAGTGCCACAGTAGGATGGCTGGATAAAATCTGAAGGAAGCTCCCAACTGCACTCTTTCATGGTTGGAGCTTCATCCCTTTCAGTCCCTTTTCCTAAAATAACCTATTCCAAGGCAATACAACCTTAGAGTAGATTAGTGAGTTCATTGCAAATGGTCCATTATTTTTATTGATTTCTAGACCTAAACGTAAAAAGGATTAAACATATTTATTTATTTAACATTTCATTAAATGACAAAGATTATTTGTTGTGTTTGCATTATTTTTGCAGGGTAGAGATGGGGAGCATATATTCCAACAATATTTAAGTATTAAAGTTGAATGCACAAGCTGAAATAATTTTAAAAGATAACAAAGCTGTGCAATAGACATTAGATATAGTACACTTTAAGACAATTTCCTTAATTCATCATTAAATATATATGAGTTCTCATCAGTAGGCTAATCACAATCTGTTATAAGGGTTCCTGTCAACAGGCCAGTAATGATCTACAGAAGGAAGAATGCTGAGAGGTAAGTCTTGGAAGGTGCAATTGCAAATTGGTCGGAATGTCAAAACATCATGGAAATGCTGAATGTATGTGTGTGTTTGTGTATGCCTGCAGTAGTACTAGGGATAATTTCAGGGTCTGGGTTAGTGGTAAGGGTTATTGTAAGGTTTGTGTGTGCATGTCACACAGGGCACACACTCAATCTAGGGGCTGGTTTCTCTCTCTCTCTCTCTCCAGATCCCCAACAAGACTCTCCAGTGGCACAGATGTAAGGTTGAGTCCTCAAATGAGTGCCAAAGCCAGGTCCTCCAGCACCATTTCTGTGAAACCAGTGGTTCATGTCCCTGCTCCACTCAGCTAACACACACACACACACACTCTGAGATTTGATTTTCACACACACACACACACACACACACACACACACACACACACACACACACACACACACACTTGGGAAATAAATGGCACAGATATGTTAGCTATGCCCCCTCTGCCCAGGCTATAGGGTAGTTACTGCCACCAA
>NC_056733.1:1984078638-1984221138 GCF_019279795.1 Protopterus annectens | reverse complement strand
CAGTGAGGATTCGGGGGTGGGGGTCTTTGCAGTTACAGAGAGGGTTAGCAATGAAGTATGATCTAAGGAGGCCTTTGAATGTGCTTGTGTGATTTTGTAGTCTGAGTTCAGGTGGGAGAGTGTTCCATGCTTCTGCAACCTAATGGGAGAATAGGGCTTCTCCAGAATTGTTCTTACATGGATTGACTTCAGTCATGGATTTGTTACTTGATCATAGTTCCCTATTGGAGTTGTGAAAGTTTAACATGTCAGCTAGGACAGGGGTCCTCCCAGGATGGTAAAGAATTTGATGAGCTATGATGAGTTGGTGGTAGCGCAGCAAGTAGGGATTGGCAGTGGTGGGAGTGTGATCTAGTATTGGCAGCAAACCTAGCTATTTTGTTGTAGCATGTGGAGAGTTTGTTCAGGTCGGTTTTATTAATGTTGACAAGAACTGGAGGGGCATAAAGTAATGTTGATAAGAGATGGGCTCTGACTATTGTAGTTCTAGGCTCAGGGGATAGGAACTGTTTGCAACAATAGAGGCAACCTAGTTTTTAAGGACTTTAGAGATAGTCTGGGATATGTGTTTGTGGTATTTAAGTTGTTGATCAATGGTGACACCTAGCAGTTTGGCCTCAGCTACTCGGGTGATGAGGGTGCTATTGGCTGACAGGATGGTGAAGGTGGGGGCACAGTGTTTAGTTAGGTGGAATAGTGTTAGCTGTGTTTTTTTGGGGTTTAGTATCAGTTGGTAGTTGTTTAGCCAGTTCTCTACCTCAGTGAAGGATTCTTGGGCTTTACTTTGTAGTAGATGGATGTTGGGTGCTGAGCAGATTAGGGTTGTGTCATCTGCATACTGGACAATATTGGCTTTAGTGGTTGCTAGTTGGAGATTATTTGTAAATATGTTGAAGAGAAGGGGGCCAAGGATTGAGTATTGTGGGATGCCACATGTAAAGGGAAGTGGGGGGATAGGGAGTTGCACCATTTGACAGATTGTGAGCGGTTGTTTAGGTAACTTTTAAACCATTGTAGGATGGGGTTATTGAGATTGAGTTCAGAGGCAGGTAATGTTAAATAAATGAATAAAAATAAATAAATAAAATAAAAGTACTTAACTTGTGGTAATAAATTGATTTGTTGAGTTACTTGCCATTTGCAAGTGTTTTTTTTTTTCTATTTTTAGACCTTGCCAGTTAACAAATTGGTATGCTATGTTTGAACAGGCAAGTTGCCACTACACAGTGTTGCTGGCTATTTACTTTGTGATGAAGGGCAAGAGAAAAAAAATATTTTTTTTCATGAAAGATTATGCCCCTATGCTTCCAGGTCTGAGAAGTCATACTCAACATTCCTCAGCATATTCTTCAACATAAGTCATCTTTATATATATAGAATTTCTTGTAAGATCATACTATGCCCATATCAAAAGGACACTTTGGAGAAAAACATAACAGTAGCATCATCCCCATGTTTTTGTTGGCCAGCAACAGGCATACTTGCACAAACATGCAGACCTCAAAGGCATCTCCCCCTCCCCTCCCTCAGTGTAGTCAGCACAATCAGCTCACTCCTTCCCAATATCCACAAGCAATGACTGACCACAAACCTGTGACTGAAATTGCGTATATTTCCACAAATTTCTGAAGGCAAGCAGAGGGCTACACCAGACACTAACTGAAGCCACAAACGCCTCACACCCATATATGTGCATCTGTCGTATCACATCAAAAGGGGATAGATTAAAAGTAATTTGTCTTCTAATCATACCTTATTTTTTTCTTCATGTAAGATCTAAGTGCAACACATCTTCCAAAACTGTAGTGGAATGCAGCTTTGACATGAAATCTGAATCATCAAGAATATCTGAGGTGTTGGACATGTCTATCAGTACACCTGCTACAGGTAGGTGTCTATCTAAACTACTTCATAACTCTTTGTTGTCAATTCTGTAAGTAGCTCTGCTGATTTCTTTAAATCCCAGCTGTTGAAGATGTTTAAAATGAACCATGTTTATAAATATTTGAGCATTTGCTAACTCTGTTTTTCAAAATTCTTAGCAACAGAACTGTTCATCAGTTCACATGTTACTCTACCTTTAAAGCTCCAGATTTATTCATATGAACTTCTTCACCTTTTTTCACTGCTAATGAAATACTTCAGAGGTAATGGGCAATTAAAATAATAGACAGTATAGGAGGTGCTATGAGAGCATTACAGCTGAAACAGCATATCTCCCTAGCAACCATGATGATAATTTTAAAAATTTTGTCAGAGTAGATGACACTAAAGGCTAATTTCTTTACACTTGTCACCTTCAATACCACAAAGTGAACTCCTAGAATTATTATGAATTTCTTTGCAGTTTAACAGGAAAAGATTATTAAAGCTATCAGCAGTTGACTAAGTTTAGTAATTCCTTATCACTGAATAAAATGTGCCGAAAAACACGGGTAGTATATGGTATTTATGTGGGTGAGAGCATCTTGTTAACTAAGTCAAGAAGCCTGACTTCCACTTTTGACTATTGCAACAGATGTTTGATTTTCTTCTTTTAGTTTATTAGCAGTTTATAATAATATCAAATGGTTACGTGTCTGTGTGTGTGTGGGGGGCACTTGCCTGCATATTCATGTGCATACATGTGTATTTGTATGCAACAGTGAAATTGCTTTTGAACTGATTAATACAATACCAGCACCTGTCATAAAAAGACTGGTATAATATTCTTATATACAAGAAGCTACTTCCTACGGTGATCACATATTTTTATCAAAAGACATCCAAGTGCTATATCTTCAGTACTTCACCATCATCTTCTGATATTTTAAGGTTGAAGAGCTAAAACAGAATTTAAGACATTCCTGTACCTTCAGAATTCCCATAAATATTAAAGGGGTCACGTTTTTTATGTTTTTGTTATGTTTTTGGACGGTATGTGAATGAAAATATTCTATGCTTTACATTAAACTGTAAATAAGAAAAAGGACAGAGATCGGATAATGTACTTGGGGGAACTATATCTGGTTCTGTTTTTTACCTTGTACGCATTGTTTTCTGGAGTCCTGAGGGAAGGTCCTTTCCCACTATGACTCTGTGTTAGATGAAAATAGGTACAGAAAACATATGTGTTGATAAGCAGATATATGACTTACTATTTTATCAGCTATTTTGTAACTGCTTGGCAGGACTGCAGAGCCAAGAGCCAAAGGTATCACAATCGTTCAAAAGCATATGTTTGTAAAAATAAACGTCTGACAGGTATGCAATTAAACATTAAATGAGTATGCTACCCTATAAAAAAAAAACATGTTACATTTGCAAGCTAAAAGGTTTTCTTTTCTTTAAGAAACTGGTTCACACCTGCTTATATAATCCATAAACTGGAATCCCATCAGTACTTAACACATAGAAGAGATGAATAATGATGAAAGTCACTTGGAAGGATGCTAAATGGGAAAGTCATAGTCATAATGCTACAAAAATTAACACAAAGGGACATTCCACAGTATTAAACATTCATTGAGTAATTAGAGTAGAATTTGATAGTTCTGGGGTTGTGGCCAACCATGAAATTGTCTGACAGAAAGGGTCAGGATATATAGAGCACAAAAAATAGTTAGACTTTAGCTGAAATTTAGACAGGGAAATAATTTTATATAAAATGAGGGCTGCAGGCAAGGAACTAAGAAATAAATAATTACTAGTATTATTAACTGTTAAGTAGCTGGGAAAATAGAAATAAAGATGCTATTAGTTTGCCATTAACATTGAACATCTATTAAAAACACATAAAACAAATAAAATTAAAATGATCCTGAGATTCAGAAAGGCTTACGATGAGGAGAAAACTTTATCATGGCCATTTCCCACTTGCAGTAAGACTTTCTTAGGCTGCCCTATCTTTACTGGTAAAGCTGCATACTAATATGAGCAATCCAGTGGAGTGGCTAATGGAATTAGCCATGTTCTCTCTCTCACAAGTGCTAGCAGCTTCTAATATATGCTGCTTGGCTACATAAATTTACACTGTTGAAGGATAAAGTGAACTTCGCCAAAAGGCACCAGTTACCCATTGACTCTCATGGAAGCAGTCACAGTGCAGATAAATGCAGCAAAGAAATGGGGGTGGGGGAAGTGTTAGTGTGTTTATGTGCATGGACATGTGTGTGTGTGCATGTGTGTGTGTGTGTGTGTGTGTGTGTGTGTGTGTGTGTGTGTGTGTGTGTGTGTGTGTGTGTGTGTGTGTGTGTGTGTGTGTGTGTGTGTGTGTGTGTGTTTGAGCATGAGTGTGGATGAATACTTGAGTGTTTTCATGAGTGTGAAGTGTGATTAGTGGAATAGCTTGTTTGCTAATGGTTGGAAGTGTGCAGTGTGTGCATGTGTGTGTGTGTGTGTGTGTGTGTGTGTGTGTGTGTGTGTGTGTGTGTGTGTGTGTGTGTGTGTGTGTGTGTGTGTGTGTGTGTGTTTGTGTGTGTGTGCACATATGAGTCCAAGTGCTTGTGTTAGTTTATAGGGGTGTCTTTGCTAGCATGGTGCATGGACTGCCAGTCAAACCACTACCCCCACCAGGTCTGACAGTGCTAGTGTTAGAAAAGTACATGAAAGAGATATGTTAATGAGCTGATAATGAGTTCTTTCTCGTTGCGGTCATTGCTGTTTCTGAATCACTTTTGTTTCAGTGTCATGTAAATTCACCTGCCTGAGGAAGGCAATCTATGTGAGTGGTAAAGATCTTTCTGAATTCTAGAGAATCTTCTTTTTCCAGCAACTTGTCAAAAATGTAAAACTTGTTTTAATCTTCAATCTTAGTTGAAAATGTGTTAAAATAATATGTGATAAAATAATGAAAGAGATTAAAAGTAGCTGTCGGTAATTAAAAAAAATGAAATGCAAATGACCACATGTATACTTGCTTTTTAATATCTCCCTCATACTCAGGAAATATGTCAGGAAATATATAGTATTAAAACAGTGGATTTATACTGTACCACCAACAGTAAGGCTCATATCTGTGAACATTTAGCATATTTTCAGTGCAAATTAGCACATGTAGTGGCAATCTGCAGGGTATTGGAAATTCAAGAGATACAAATAGCTTGATCACATAAGGGTCAAAATAGTGCAGTATGCATCACATAATAATGCATACATAATAATATAGAATTGAGCAACTCCATGCACGAGTCACAAGATGTATGTAAATGAGAAAACCCAAAATGGCACACTAATTTCTAAATGTATAAAGGAACTGCTCTGTATCGTAGTGCATGAATGGTATATATGATGGTAACAATATTTTCACAAGTAGCAGTGTGTGTTACAGCCATCCTCAAAGCTAGTGGCTACAGCATTGCACATTGTTACTATTCTTGCCAGGGCAAGAGGTACAGACATCTGATATACCATGACATGAATGACTGGCAGATTATGAACTATTTCTTTGTTGGAAGAGAAATAGTACAGGACCTTGGCAAATTGGGATACCCACAAGTGGAATCAAGGGGGTGCATGAGATGCCCATAACCTGAAACAGTAAGGTATCTGTATCTGTAACCATTTTAGTTACAGGGTCCTTTCAGCAATCTACTGCTACTCAGAACACTTTAGATATATCCCAGGCTTCAGCCTCAAAGATCCTAAACTGGTTCCTCAACATTATCCTGCAGCATGTAGAGGAGCATATATGGTTCCCCAACATTATTCTGCAGCATATGGAGGAGCATATCTGGTTCTCCAACTTTATTTTACAGGCTATGAATGAGCATAACTGGTTCCCCATCATTATGTTGCAGTGTGAGGAGGAGCATATTTGGTTCTCTAACATTAAGATGCAGCATGTGGAGGAGCATATCTGGTTTCCCAACATTATTCTGCAACACGTGGATGAACATATCTGGTTTCCCAACATTATTCAGCAACACGTGGATGAACATATCTGGTTCCCCGACATTATGCTGTAGCATGTTGAAGAACGTATCTGGTTTCCCAACATTATTCTGCAACATGTGGAGAAGCATATGTGGTTCTCAAACATTATTCTGCAATATGTGGATGAACATATCTGGCCCCCCAACATTATTCTTCATCATGTGAAGGAGCATATTTGATTCCTCAACATTATGCTGCCGTATGTGGAGGAGCATATCTAGTTTCCCAACATTATTTTATAACATGTAGAGGAGCTTATCTGGTACCTCAGCATTATTTTTCAGCATGAGGAAGAGCATATTTTGTCCACCAGCATTATTTTGCAGCATCTGGAGGAACATGTCTGGTTCCCCATCATAATGTTGCAAAATGAGGAGGAACATATTTTTTCCCCATCACTAAGCTGAAGCATGTCGCAGAGCATATTTGCTTCCCCAACATTATGCTGCAGCATACAGAGGAGCATATTTGGTTCCCAACATTATTCTGCAACATGTGGATGAACATATCCGGTTCCCCGACATAATGCTGCAGCATGTTGAAGAATGTATCTGCTTTCCCAACATTATTTTGCAACACGTGGATGAACATATTCGGTTCCCCGACATAATGCTGCAGCATGTTGAAGAATGTATCTGGTTACCCAACATTATTCTGCAGCACTTGGAGAAGCATATGTGGTTCCCCAACATTATTCTGCAACATGTGAATGAACATATCTGGCCCCCACAACATTATGCTGCAGCATGTGGAGGAGCATATCTAGTTTCTCAACATTATTCTATAACATGTGGAGGAGCTTATCTGGTACCTCAACATTATTTTTCAGCATGAGGAGGAGCATATTTTGTCCCCCAGCTTTATTCTGCAGCATCTGGAGAAACATATATAGTTTCCCATCATTATGTTGCAGCATGAGGAGGAACATATTTTTCCTCTTCATTAAGCTGCAGCATGTCACAAAGCATATCTGGTTCCCCAACATTATGCTGCAGCATACGGAGGAGCATATCTGGTTCCCAACATTATTTTTCAGCATGAGGAGGAGCGTATTTTGTTCCCCAGCATTATTCTCCAGCATGTGGAGGGGCACATCTTGTTCCCCATCATTAAGCTACAGCATGTTGCAGCGCATATGTGGTTCCCCAACATTATTCTACAGCATACGGAAGAGCATATCTGATTCCACAATATAATTCTGCACCATGTGGAGGAGCATATCTGATTCCCCAACATTATTCTGTGGCATGTGGAGGAGCATATCTGATTCCCCAACATTATTCTACGGCATGTGGAGAAGCATATTTAGTTTCCCAACATTATTCTGCAACATGTGAAGGAGAATATCTGGTTCCCCAACATTATTCTGCAGCATGTGGAGGAGCATCTCTATTTCTTCGACATTATTCGTCAGCATGCCACTAGCATATCTGGTTCCCAATCATGATGGTGCAGCATGGGCAGGACCATATTTGGTTCCCTAACATTAAGCTGTGACATATTGCAGAGCATATCTGGCTCCCCCAACATTATGCTGCAGAACACGACAAAGCATATTTTGTTTCCCAGGAATGCATGCATTCTACAACATTGCATATTTTCCTGAGGATCTGAGAGACATTGTGCACACATTGCCATCAAGGCCCCTCCTGGTTTAGAGGAACTGTGATACCTCAGCAGGAAGGGCTTCCACCTCCTCAACTGCCCAGTGGTCTGTGATTCACAGGGCTTTATTTATAATGTCTTTGTGCACACCTGGGTCATTTTCATAATTCTTACATCTGTCACATCTCATCTATATCAATGGTTCCTTCATGGATCATCTAGTTTGTAGGTATACATGCAGGATAAATAGGCAGATCTATAAGCACAATCACTGTGCAGGCAAGGAGCAGACCCTGGTTGAGAATTCCTATCTGCAATCCCAGACCATACAGGAAAGGGCCTTATATGTAGCATATGCCAAAAGGATGCCAAGGCATGCTTCTGTTGCCTAAACGTATCAACAGGGGAACTGCATTACAGCCCTGAAATCTACAGTTAGATTTTAGTTATTACTGCCATGCTACACAGCATGATATTGTGCAAACAGTTGGAAAGGCAGATGATCTTGGCAAGACGTTCTATACTGGTGCTACTAGTAGCATAAAGACAGGGTGCAGAAATGGGTGATAAAGAGCACACCAGTAGTACCATAGCCAAGGTAATTACAGTACGTTGCAGCACTAGTAAAAGTTGGCATCTGGTCCCAGCTATGGGCCACGAGACAGACAATACAGACTAAAATGATGCATGCCTTATCACATCTAGACTTTGACAGGCAGTTCATGGACAGGCTGAGCAGTGCATCAGACTCATACAAGTTAGAGTGTTAGTCAGGGCACAATCATCATCACTGCCACAGTTGGCTAGGGAAATAGTGATGGATGATTTGGGATGGGGGCACAATGAAAGGTGACTGCAACACTGTGAGGTGGGTAAAGGTCAAGGGAGGAGAATACAGTAGCCAACACTCTGGGAGGTTGTGGATAGTCAGGGATTACATGCCCCAGTGGTGGGATCAAACTGCCATGATGAGACATTAGGTGTTGTCTTTCCATGTTGAGGTGCACACTCTGTATGCAGAGGGCCTTCTTCTAGGTAGTGAACTTTTCACATGTTACTTCCCTTGCCAGTACATGTACAGCTGTGGACAAGACATGTCAGTCAGTGCATGCACATGTATTCTGTGGGATGATCATACTTCTGGCCATCCTCATCCTCCTTTATATACCTGTTTATGTGGTGCATTTTATGCTTTGAAAAGCCCACCCATCACCTCAATTTCTGTAGTGCACTTATGGCTAGAGACTCCTACACCCGGATATGCACCTATATATTTGCAACTTCTAGTGCTATGCACATGCTTTCACTGATTATAGCCTGTAGCTGTGCCTCAACATATAACTCTGGAACCCTAGCCCCTCATGCAATGGCCTTCACAATGTTTCGATTTTACATGGTGGCACCCCCAAAAACACAAACATCATAATTTAGTACCATGGTAGTGGTTGTGTCAGGTGTGTTGTTCTTAGAATGGATAAGTGAAGTATGCGCTGATCTGCCAGTGTCAGGTATGGAATTCCTAGAATGGCTGGGAGGGGTTTGCACTAATCTGCCAGTGTCAGGTGTGGCGTTCTTGGAATGGTTAAGAGGAATTTGCTCTCATCTGTCAGTGTTAGGCGTGAAGTTCCTAGAATGGTTGGGAGGAGTTTGGCCTCATCTTGCAGAGTCAGGTGTGGAGTTCTTAGACTGGTTGAATGGAGTTTTCTCTGATCTGCCAGTGTCAGGTGTGGAATTCCTAGAATGGTTGGGATGGGTTTGCAGTGCACTCATCTGACAGTGTCAGGTGTGGAGTTTTTGGAATGGTTGTGAGGAGTTTGCTCTCATCTGCCAGTGTCAGATGTGAAGTTCCTAGAATGGTTGGGATGGGTTTGCAATGCACTCATCTGACAGTGTCAGGTGTAGAGTTTTTGGAATGGTTGGGAGATGTTTGCTGTCATCTGCCAGAGTCAGGTGTGAAGTTCCTAGAATGGTTGGGAGGAGTTTGCCCTCATCTGGCGGAGTCAGGTGTGAAGTTCCTAGAATGGTTGGGTGGAGTTTGTCCTCATCTGGTGGAGTCAGGTTTGAAGTTCCTAGAATGGTTGGGTGGAGTTTGCTCTCATCTCCCAATGTCAGGTGTGAAGTATAGTGGTGACTAAGGTGCAGCAGCAGCAACTAATTGATGTCCACATCTGCACCATGGACTAGCTGGATCTCTTGTCCTTTGGACCTGTGTAACATCCCACCATGCCAGAAAATTTATCTCCACCCCAGTGTATTCCCCCTTTTATGTGTCTTTCTCCATTCCTTGTTAGTTGTCCAGCCCTCTCCATCACTATTTATCCAACCTTTGTATGCCTGTCTGTCCACTGAGCTCCCCACCTTTTGTATCTATACTGCCCCTTTCTATTTGAGTTTGGCTTTTATATTTATCTGTCTGCCTCCATTACCTGACCTGCCTCTATCCGAACTATGCCCATTTCCACCTACCCTTCTTTTCTATATATGCAAAAATTGTCTCTTTCCACAAATAAAAAGTTATCTTTCTTTTCTTCCCCACCTTTCATACCTTGTGGTTACATTTATGTGTTTCCACCTGCTTGCCATTCACAACTTTTCTGCTTTCCTTTTTACCCCCTTTCCTCCTCATGTATAAAATGAACAAGGTTGACATTTTGTTGTGCAGCTCCACAGTGGTCCATCTGATAATCACAATGCTGTCTTCTTGGGTTCGACACGTATACGATACAACCATGTGATGCTACATTGTGCATGTGATTGCAGACTGACTTGGCCTTGCTAGCTTGCCCTCATTGTGATGTTAATCACATCACTCTCACACCCTACAGTTATACTCCTCCAGCTGTCTAACAGCCTAGTAAGGTTTCTTCCATTAACACTACACATCCGTTTATTATGAGGCCCTTTGCTCTCTCTGTTGACAGAATTCATTGTCTAATGCAGTTTCTCAGATTCATAGGTAAGTACTCGGATAGCTGTCCTTGTAGACCATTTTAAGACTAGCCAATTTCCCTTTCTGTGCTCAAAATACCTTATCTCATTTGGCTATAGAGTGACATTACTGATCCAATCATTGACAATTATATATCACCCTAATGAAAACAACTGGGATCATACCACATATAATTTGAGAGGATCCATGCATGTGATAAAGCATTTAGGAGCCTGCTCTGTCCATTAGTTGTACAGGGCTCAGTCCTAGGATATTTTTTTTTGTTTCCTGTCTGTAGATCTAAGTTGTGCTTGAAAATGGACATGGATGAATTTTGTTTTATGTGGATTGGCAGTCTATCCCACAGCAGCAGTATTCTCTGTGAAATATATCTGTCCCTCAAAACCATTCTATTGATGTTGCAGAAGAGGTTTAGATCCATAGACTGAGTATTTCTGATGGTATTTCACTTGCTAATGTGCAGTAAATCCATTTATAATGGGTCAGAGGATGCCTTGTATGCAAGACACAGGTCACCTCTTTGCAGTCTGTAGGATACCCAGTATAGTGACAGAGATTTGAGTCAGTCCATGTAGGATATGTCATTTAGGCCTTGTATCCTTTTAGTAAGGTATCTCTGTAGGTGTTCCAGTTGTTTCATGTGTCTGGACAGATATATACCAAAGAGGGCATTATATAAAATGGCTGAGACTGAGTAAAGGAGGGCAATGACATTCCTAGATCTAGACAAAATCCCTTTGTTTATAAGCTGTGAAATATAGAAGGTCATTCTTACAACAATAGATACATGTTAGTTAAAAGTTAGGTCCCTGTCCAGGAAGTTTCCCAAATCCTGAACAACTGGGTCATCTCTTAGGGGCGTATTGACAATGTGGTAGTGCCCTGAGGTAGACAACTTCCCAAGGGATACAATAATGCATGTTTTGGCATTTAGGATGAGACCATGATTTTGGCACCAGTTATTTATTTGAGACAAACCTTCCTGCAGGATAGCTAAGTCATTTAGGGATTAAATGACTGCTTCTAGCTTGTAGTCATCTGCAAACTTAGTCAACCAGAGTCCTTTGGTATTGGCTTTTATTTCAGAAAAGTAGATGCCAAACACGAGATGTCCAGGCATAGAACCATGGGGGGACTCCACTGGTGACTAGTCTCTTTGTGGCGATACCTTCCCGTTTTTTGATTATTTGTGTCCTATCTGTGAGCCAGTTGGCAATCCATTGAGTGATACAGGGGTTTATTCCCAGTTTATTTAGCTTTTCTACTATACCTGAGTTGTGAATTGTGTCAAAGCTTTGGCCAGGTCGAGGTATGTGGTGTGTACCATTTTGCTTTATTCCATTGCTTTGGTGACCTTTTCAAAACAATCCACTAGGTTGAGTAAGCATGACAGGCATATACATGATTTATGAGGTAGCCAATGAGTCATATAATATTTACAATTGTTAGATATATCGGAAGGCAATTCGAGGTATATTCATCCCCAGATATATAGCTAGACAATGTTTGGTGTATATTGCTATATGTTCTTGTTTATTATTTCTTTTTATTACTCTTTTCTCTCTTCTTTTTGGTTTATACTATATATTAAGTGGATTACAATATGTATTAAATTGACTATAGTGGTTTTGCAACTTTAAGAATTAGCCATGCTATTCAAGAGAGACGGCTGTTCTTAATTAGCAACATAATTGTATCAATTAGATGAATGTTCACACTATAAAAATTGAGCTGCTACATTGTATATTGGAATCTGATGAAGCGTATCTTGGATACGTGAAAGCGCTCATTTCACAGTTTATGTTCTATGGAATAAAGAAGGAATTATTTTATCCAGGACTGAGTTTTGCCTTTGTGGAGATATAATTGAAGTAGTCGTTGTGCTTGGTTCACTTGTGTTTTTTATCTGCTGGTTTTTGGTTCGTGACAAGTGTTCCGGATTCAGGTGAACAGTTTCTGTGTCTTCTCTGCTGCCTTTTCCTAATTTTTTCACCTGACACAATGGCTCACTCAAATATTGAGCTAGATTATGTTCCGGAGTCGAGGGTAGGAGCCAAAAGATGGTCCAATATCGTTAATAGTGGTTCGAACCCTTTATTGAGTCTGGAGTTTGGGAGAACATCTGCATCCTGTATGGAGCAAGGTAACTGCAATATGGACATGTTCAATACGCTATACAAGCAATTAGAGAATACACTATATAAAGTGCAACGTTACAATTGGCAACGTAAGCACCTTGAAGCATCATTGCATTTTAACATCATACCGAGAGGTATGAGAGTTTTATGTATGCCAACTTATGGCGATAGTCAACCAGAGTTATTGAGAAAGTGGCAGGAAATCAATCTGAATACAAGTCGGCAGTATATGCAGTTGTTAATAGAACATTTTACGCCCATCGAGCAGGAGCTGATTTCTACTGCAAATCAGATTAATCAAGAAATATGTGAAACATATAATAATGAAGTCTGCAACGGAAAAATTAATGCTTTATATAGTCAAATTGAAGCCTATAGCAACAGACTGCAATCAGTTAAACAACGCAAATTACAGCGTGACCATTCAGATTTTGAAAAGGGTCACGTGTTCATCTGGCCACGTCGTACGAACCAGGAAGATGCGGGTGAACAGAAAGAAAGAGAACCTAAGTCTGATCAACAAAACGTTAACATTGGAGAAAGTAGGCTACATAACACCACGATAATCCCAGTTGACAACACCAGGAACTCAGACAGTGCCTTTGTCACCCCGCCGGAAATAATAGACTCAGTGTTGCAGGTTTCTGCTTCTACGCCTCTGCCGAATCAAGAGGCTGATAAGGAGAAATCAGATGTGAATAATACAAGCACAGGGGCTGTTTTGAAGCGACATGCAGTGGCCCCTCTTTTTTTACCTTATTCGATCAGAAAACCAGCGATACCCAGAGAACGGTCCAGGAGTTAGGAGAAAAGGAAAAGAACCCACTCGGAAGAGAATGGACAACAACGGAGACGGCAGAGGCAGTAAATGACTTTTCCTCTTTTACTTCATTGTCATTATTTTTTAATTTATCTAGCTATATTTTGAGTAAATCTGATATAAGCCTACTAAATAGAGGCTTATCTTTTGTGCCTTCCCAAACTAGCTACCTCCAAGATATATTGATTGACCTTAGAATTTTTAGCCGTAAAATAGCACTTAAATTGATGTTTTTTAATGAGGGTAACAGCAACCAATTAAATAAGAATGATGCCATATGCTATAGAAAGAAAAGTATGTATTGCCCACCATTGCCAAGTCATGTAGAATGTTTTGTCAAACTATGTGAAAAGAGTTTTTATGATTATTTCTATCAGGACAGCAGGAAATGTATGTACTTTAATATGAAAACTGATGAGAGGCTATCACTATATGAATTGATAAGAGAACCTTCAATTATTTTTAGACCTGCTGACAAAGGAGGAGGCATAGTAACACTAGATACTGAACAGTATAATACATTAATGTTGTTGATGTTGAGTGATCAGGATACATATACAGAAATTTCTCCTACATCCTTAAAAAGAATACTGAGTCGAATTAAGGATGAAATATATGACATGCTGATGTGCCGTCAAATCAGCAAGGATTTGTATGATTATTTTACTATAGTGTCTCCACAGATACCACATATAAAAGCATTACCCAAAATGCACAAAGGGATATCTCCACCCCCTCTTAGGCCCATAGTAGACGGTGAAGGATGGGCCACCAAAAATATTTCCATCTTTTTAGAAAAAAGTCTGAGGCCCATCATGAATCAAATCCCCACCATATTGAGAGATAGCTATCAGCTATTAGAAATGTTGGATAAGCTTACTGTGAAACTAATTCCTGGGGTGCATTTGCTTATCACCCTAGATATAAAAAATCTTTTTACGTGCATTCCAAATGAACAAGGAATACAAAGCGTTAGGGAGTTATTGCAACTTTATCCTGAAATCAGTAGAAACAAAAATATATTAATGTGCCAGTTGTTGGAAATGGTTCTTTCCAATAATGTTTTTTCATTTCTGAACCAGATATATCTCCAGAAGTGGGGTGTTGCCATGGGCACACCCTGCGCTAACACCTACGCTAATTTGGTGGTGAACTGGTGGGAGAGAGAATATTTATTTAATCATCCCATGTTTAAGAATGTTATCTTATATTCAAGATTTGTAGATGACATCATAGTAATTTGGAAAGGAGAAAGGGAGCATTTTCTCACCCTATTACAATATATGGAAAGTACCACCAGTTTCCTTAGATTCACTATGGAATCCTCGTATACAGAAATAAATTTTTTGGATCTCAACTTGAAAATCGAGGAAGGAAGAATTACTTCCAGAATCTATAGAAAGAGTTGCTGGAAAAATGCTCTGCTTAGTTACGATAGCATGCACCCCAGGCATGTTTTTAAGGGCATAGTGAAAAGTCAATTTACAAGACTTAACAGACTATGTAAGAAATCAGCAGATTTGAAGATAGAGGCAGATGTATTGGAACAACTTTTTTTGCAAAGGGGATATGAGAAGAAAATGGTGAGGGAGATTAAAGATCAAGTACTAGATAATATAGATGGGCCATCCTTGGAAAGAAGGGGGTGGAGTTACTATAGTGATGGTGGGAGAAAATTCAATTCTAAGTATCAGGAAAGGATACAGTTCTTGACCACATATACGAATGATAACAAGAGAATTATACGGATCATTGAACAACATTGGCCGATATTAACTATAGATGAGAAAACAATGAAATTGATAGGAGAAACACCAAGATTCGTCTACAGAAATAATAAAAATTTGAAAAGGTTGCTTTGCAAGACACACAAGGAAGGGAGGTGTTTAGTTCCAGAACTGGGTTTAATGGGAACATTTGCTTGCCATAAATGCAATATGTGTAGATTTATCACAACTGTCCAAGAATTCATGCATCCAACTTTGAATTATGAGTTTAGACCTCTCTTCCGTGCTTCCTGTAATACTTGTAATGTGATATATTTAGCAACATGTGAAAAGTGTACAGCATTCTACATAGGACTTACAAAAAGAGAATTTAGGAAAAGAATCTACAATCATATATACGACATAAAGAAGAATATTGAAACTAATGCATTGGCTAGACATGTTAAACATAACACATCATATAGCTTTAGGTTCCGAATATTACAAGTGCTTGAAAAGGATAGGGATGGAGGTGAGATGACAAATATCCTTGAACAAAAGGAACTACACTGGATTTTAAGGATGAGAGCACATCATCCACCTGGGTTGAACCAGTGTGTTCCTATGGCTCCAATATTACGATGAATTCAATAGGTAATGTCGTATTGGTTGTTATGCCTTTAGATCCATGTAGATTCTATAAGATGATGTATAGAAGTTTTGTTATGTTATAGATATGAGCGAATAATATATTCGCATACCCAATGATGAGTTTTATGATGGCATTGAAGGGACAATGGTTGCTGTACCATCGTAGTATGGTGGTATTAATACATAAATTGGATTCTAGATTGCATGTAGTTTTTAATATATTTATTTATATATGGTTATATATATTTACATATATTTTTATATTTTTATACATGTATTGATTGTTATATTTTGTTCTATGCTGGCTTTTATGATATCTTTATATCATAATGTAGATGTATATAGAAAGGATATAGCACCAGCAATAATTGTAGATGTTGTTTATATTTAGTGTTCAGCACTTTATGATTATTTAAGTAAACAATGATAACTGAGGATGCTATATATTCGTTCAAAACATATTCGTTTAAAACATAATTGTGCTTTTGTTTTTGTATCTAGTTCATATAGTTTTTTACCAATACCAATACCAATATTTTACCATATATATGTATGATTTTTGATATTCATGAAGTATTGACACATGATATATAATGGTAAATATATGTTTAGAAGATAGGCACGCTGCACTTTATGTATCTATACTAAGGTTTTTATGTTATAGTTTTTATATATAAGCATTGCGTAATATTCAGTGAAATGTTGAATTGATCTATATATGTTATGTATTTGTATGAGATAGGCATGATGCACTTTATGTTTTTATGTCTCTATGACAAGTTGTTTACATATTTAATGTTTCGCCATAAAGTTAGCTAGGAATGAATATATGCACGATGCACATTATTTTGCATATACGCTCATATGGCTGTAGGATTATTCTTTGCTAACATGCACATAGTATATATGCTATATTGGATTACTATATTTACAGGGTTATAGATATATCATACTCTAATATCTATATATGAAGCACTTTACATGCTTATGATAAGTTGTTTACATATTCAATGTTCTGACTTATAGTTTTTAACTGGGAATGAATTTATGCACGACGCACTTTAATAGTCTGAATATATGCATATATGACTGTATACATATTTTCTACAGGCATATACATGATTTATGAGGTAGCCAATGAGTCATATAATATTTACAATTGTTAGATATATCGGAAGGCAATTTGAGGTATATTCATCTCTAGATATATAGCTAGACAATGTTTGGTGTATATTGCTATATGTTCTTGTTTATTATTTCTTTTTATTACTCTTTTCTCTCTCCTTTTTGGTTTATACTATATATTAAGTGGATTACAATATGTATTAAATTGACTATAGTGGTTTTGCAACTTTAAGAATTAGCCATGCTATTCAAGAGAGACGGCTGTTCTTAATTAGCAACATAATTGTATCAATTAGATGAATGTTCACACTATAAAAATTGAGCTGCTACATTGTATATTGGAATCTGATGAAGCGTATCTTGGATACGTGAAAGCGCTCATTTCACAGTTTATGTTCTATGGAATAAAGAAGGAATTATTTTATCCAGGACTGAGTTTTGCCTTTGTGGAGATATAATTGAAGTAGTCGTTGTGCTTGGTTCACTTGTGTTTTTTATCTGCTTTTCTACTATACCTGAGTTGTGAATTGTGTCAAAGCTTTGGCCAGGTCGAGGTATGTGGTGTGTACCATTTTGCTTTATTCCATTGCTTTGGTGACCTTTTCAAAACAATCCACTAGGTTGAGTAAGCATGACCTGCCCTTGACGAATCAAAGCAGGGAGAAGCCCAGTGTTTTGAAGTTCCCTATGTCTTGATTGATTAATTCCATGATAAGCCTCTCACAACTTTGCATATGAGGCTGGTCAGACTTATGGGTCTGTAAAGGCCTAGGTCTGTGGAAGGTCCTCCCTTATGTACGGGATTAACTGTAGCTGCTTTCCATTTGCTTGGTACAAAACCTGCATGTTGGCTGAGATTGGAGTGTTGCTACAGGTGTAATAAAATCAGACTTCATGCTATTTAAGATGCATCCAGGGATATTTTCAGGACCCATCAATTAATTATTTTAGCTTTTGGTAGCACTATTAGGACTTGTTCTTATGTGATTGCTGAATGTGAACCAGTTTCAGGTATAACATGACTGGCTGATTAACTATGCAGGTCATCACCCAGTGACACCCTAATAAAATAGCACTGTGTAGGTGTGCAGAACTTGCCTATGAATCCCAGTCTCTAAGATTTTATGGATGTAAGGCTTTAATGTGACCTCTCCAAAACCAGCATCTGAGTTTTTGTTTCAAAAAATCTCTGCTAAAGAGGTTAAGCAAGTCTTCAAGATCATTCTGGGTACATCCTCTGCATTTACAGTTTCTTGTCAAAAAGGCCTCTAGCTTTACACCTACACCCCTAAACTTCACCTTCAGTTTATCCCATTCTCAAGCACCATTCATTGCTCCTAAAAATGTACTGTTATTGTGCATTTGTCTAAAATATCATATACCAAATAATCTGGTGACCCCATGTGAATTTCTGCTCTTCCCTGTAGGGCCAGACTGCCTGAGAAATGAGCACATCACTCTAGATCTTTCATCTCTTTAATGAATGCAGCCCCCTTTTTCCATGCTCTTCATGGATTTCCTACCAGTTATAGTATTATTTCTGGTGATCTTTCTTATTTTCTACAAAAATGTGAGTCAAAATATGCTTACAGGACTCTTTCTTACAGATTGTAAAAATGCCTTTGTAATGGTAGACCAACTTATTTATTTATTATATTTTGGTAACCAATTAAGTTTACTTGTTGGCAGACCCCTTTTCAGCTACATTCCTGGTTCATCTGGCATTCATTACAGTGTCAAAGAATACAACCTGGGTATCACATCATGTATTTATATAGAATCAAGTTTTCAGTGATTATCACAAGAAGTTTTAAACAACCATAATGATTAAATAAAAGTTTGAATACAAAAGTTTGGGTAAAAAAGTAATTAGTCTGGAAAATTTTGTTACACGGATGAACTAGCTTCCTGATTTAAGGATTATGTTACCATTAGAACTGACCCTCTCTAATTCTTCAGCTTTCTATACTGAAGTATCCCAGGGTTCTATGTTAAAAAAAAATTCTGTCCTTCTTCTTCATTAATGTCATCTCTGGCTTTCTCTGGAATCTCCAGTTTACCCTCTATGTTCATGACATTGTTCTCCCTAAATAAGTGTCTTCAAGAGATATTCTAAGATAGATCAGAAAACATATTTAACCCCTCTCTCAATAACTCATCACTCAAAACTGCAATGCAATTCATCTCTTATTTCATAGTTAGTATAGCATCTCTAACTAAGGATTCTCAACATCTAACCCTAACCCTGCCCAGCAGCCACGTATCACCACATCCACCTCCACCTTCCAACCTGTGTCCACATCCTATATAAAACTACTTTTAAACTCAAACCATGCCCTACTTCAGCCAATGACCTTCCAAGTGACTACTGTAAAATAGAAGCTGATAACATTACCTACCTGGTATCAATCCTTATAAATAAGTCAGTTCAGGGATCTCATGTTCCCTTTCTCTGGGAAAAGTCACATCATCCCTCTGCACAAAGGAGGACATTTAACAGCTATTAATAGCTTTAGACCTACAGCAATCTTATCCCCATCTCCATAATACATGACAATGCATTCAAAAACAATTGCTAACCTATCTCCTGCAGGAAGAACTCATATCCCCAAGACAACATGGCTTCCATCCTTCTCATAGTACTAACGCTGCACTTCTAGCATATATAGATACTGCCAATAAAGACCGAGATAATGTCAAACTATTCTCTTCCTTATTTTTAACTTGTCTGAAAAATTCAACACAATTTATAACAGCAAACTCCTGCTTCAAATGTCCTTATTAGGTTTCTCTCAGCCCATCCTTCAAAAGCTACATGTCCAATAGGCATCAGTCAGTAAAATGGCACTTCACTCTCTCTCCATATCTCCCAGTCACCACCGGTGTATCACAAGGCTCTATCCTGGGTCCCCTCCTCTTTAACATTTGTACCTGTACTCTCCATAGCTTTAGCAGTGACTGAAACATAACTTTGTAAATCACAACTCATTCTCAACCCTAAAAAAACAAACTATCACAACTTATTCTCAACCCTAAAAAAAACAAACTACTGCTTTTTTCCCCAAATCCCTCTCCCGTGAAAAAATAAATAAAATCCTCTCTTTTGGTAGTCCAACCACTGAAGTCACTTCTCATAACAAATTATTAGGGATGACAGTAAATGATAATTTTGAATTCAACCTGCATACACAAAATTGCATAAGAAAAACTCATTAAAAACTAGGGATGCTTTATAGAGCCAAAAACATTCTCACCAATGCAACTAAAGCTACACTTGTCACTATTTAACTTTTTGGTGCTCTTATTCTTACTAACCTTCAGGCATCACTAGAATCAAAATTTGAACAATGCTGTAACAAAATTGCTAAATTTTCAGCAAATATGCTTTTCATGACCCACCACTGTATAGCATGTCCACTAATATGTACAGGATATATACAAACTATAAAGTTATCCAGAATCCATCTGCTTGTCCAGCACTAAATGACATTCTACTCAACTATGTTCCCAGTTCCAGTGACCAGAAAATCCTGTGTGTCAACAAACCTATAAAATCGACTAGACATTGTCCGTACTCATACCATGTTGTTAAGGTCTAGAACGCCTTATCTCTATCTAGCAGGTCAATACCCTCCCTCTCATCCTTCAAAACCACTCTGAAAGACTTGCTCAAAACCTGGATAAACTATATTCATATACATGAACAAATACCTATTAATACTAAATATACAATAAGCCTGCTTTCTCTTATTTTGTATTGCAATTGCTGTTTATATTATACTAACTTACCTATAATTACCTATAAACTGGCTAAAATTTCTCTAACTATTAAATTATTATCATATAACTTGCATCGATTTTTAAACAATGTTTTCATATTATGTCTAATTTGGTATAATTATTTAAACTGTAGTTGCTTTTTGCATTGTTTTTTAAAGCAAAATACGATACTGCCAAAAAATCTAATAAACGATCTGTCCCAACACCAAATAATGTATAAAGCAAAAGTCATAAACATGGGATAGAGCGAAAATGAGCGTGAGTTTTGGAGATGAGAACATCGAATTGGATTATGCCCCCAAGAAAGGGGAAACGACTAGTGAAGCGCTGCATAAGCGCTTTCTTGAATATCTTGACTGCTCGAGGAGTATTTCTTGGCAGCTGGAAATGACTTCACCCACGGATGACATCAGTGATGCGTCGGCGGACACAGAGATGCTACAGAAGCTCTTAGATGAGCTGGAGAAGGAGTTTTTCAAACTGAAAAGACTGCAAATACAACGCTTACACCTGCAATACTGCCTGGATAAGAAGATTGTGCCGAGAGGCTTAAGAGCTTTTAATATGCCTAGTCAAGGCACACAGTGCTGCTTTCACAATGGCAGTTAATTAATCTTGAGGTGAGCAGGAAATATTTACAACTCTTAATTTACTTTTTTCTTCCAGAGAGAGACTGCTTTAAGAGATTCTATTAAAACTAAGCAGACATATATTTTTTATAACTTTGCATATAGTATGGTACAACCATTGTTCGAGAGCCTTTAAGATGGTGTCCTAGCCTTAGAATGCAAATTATTACAACAGAAGAAAAACAAAATTTTACGTGACACTACTGATTTTAAACTAGGCCATGTCTTTATGTGGCCTAGACGTGGAGAGACTGGGACTGCAGGGAACAATAAAGGTCCTTGTAAGGATCAATTGAAAGAAGCCTTCGGTAAAGTTGAATTTAATACCACAATGGTTACAAGACACACCAATGGTGCTGTAAATAATGATGTATGTAATGATGTTTTATCTGTATGTGATTTGAATGATACTGTATCTCATTCTGATAAGCAGAATGATAGAACAAAAGTAAGCCATATACAATCTGTATCTAGGGAACAATCTAATACGATTGAATCAGCTCAAACTGAAATTGTTTCTATATCAGAAGGGGCTAATTTATATCCAGAAGTTCAAATCATTAAGAATTTAGCTCCTCATAATTCTGTATTAACTGAACCAGTTGTTATACCAAAGGTTGTCAGTAGGACTTCTGAGTGCCAGCTAGAACTAACAGAAGGTGTCCCTTTTCCCTTACCTGTACGATTAGAGAAGGGCACCAGACGAACACGATCTATGAGCCGTGGTCAGCAGAAAAGGAAGCTTTCAGAGGAATATCCATCCAACCAGACCATCAAAAAGATGTGGGGGAAGGGTATCAGCCGTTAATCTGTAATATCTCTCAATACATACTTTCTTCAGATGAATCTAGTTTATTGAGTAAAGGTTTAAATTTTATTCTGAACAGTTATAGCAATCTTACTGACTCAATTATAGATCTGAAGATTTATTGTAGAAATGTGATGTTAAAGATTTTATATGGGGAACATGACTCAAGGGTTAGTGGCACACAGATGCAACCCATTTTCAGTTTCAGGAATCTCAGTTCATTTGTTCCATTGAATCATCCTCTAATTGAAGCATATTTCAAACTTACTGAGGATGAATTCTATAAGTATTATGACACCTTAAATACAGATAGGAGATATAGTAGGAAAGATAATCTTACTTTCAAGGAAAGGCAATGTTTAAAACATCTACAGGATGAATCTACCATCATTATTAGACCGGCATATAAGGGGGGGGTTGCATAGTTGTGATGGACACTGCACATTATACTGTAGCCATGAATAATTTATTGAAAGATAAATTCTATAGAGAGATTGATAATGGTGATGTACATGCTATCATGGCCAATGTTACTAATACCTTGTTTGATATATATCAAGGTAGTATTATTAATAAAGATCTTTTTGATTATCTGTTAATTAAAACTCCCTTGATTCCATTGATACATGGATTACTGAAGATCCACAAGGATTTAAGTAACCCACCCATGAGACCGATAGTGGCCGGTGGGGTATGGGTTACAGAACGCCTATCCATTTATGTAGAGAAACATTTAAGACCAGTTTTGAACTATAATAGCTTTGTTTTGAAAGACTCTAAGCAGTTTTTAGTGAATTTGTATGAATGCTTGAGAGATTTAGATAATATTAATGACATAGTTTTTGTAACCCTGGACGTTCAGTCTTTGTTTACCATTATACCGAATGATCTAGGTATATTATATGTGTTGGAGTATTTGAGAACTCATAGTGACTATTCTGAAGTACAAAGAGATCTTATAGCCCATTTTTTGGAACTAGTATTAGAGAACAATCTGTTTATGTTTCAAAATAAAACTTATAAGCAACAGGATGGGGTAGCCATGGGTACCCCTTGTGCCAACAGTTATGCAAACATGTTTTTGGCACAATGGGAAGAGGCTACCCTGTTCCAACTTGCTGATTTTAAAAAACATGTTAAGTTCTACCGACGTTTTGTCAATGATCTGTTTTTATTATGGGATGGAGATCTGCAGCAATTGGACACATTGTTCACTACTATGACTAGTCTAACTGAATTTCTCAAATTCACCATGAAATATTCCACACAAAAGATAGACTTCCTTGATCTCTACATTGAAAGGTTGCCTTGTGGATTGGTCAACACCAGGATATACAGGAAATCATGCTATGCTAATGCATTGTTATTAAGAACCAGTATGCACTCTTCTTATGTTTTTAGGAATATTATCAAGGGTCAAGAAATACGTTCCTCTAGGATGAATCCCACAGACTCAGGCTTCATAGATGAACTTGTGAAAGTTAGGATGAACCTATTGGAAAGAGGTTATAAAGAATCCGAAATTGATAGACAATTATATAATGTCCCTATTTTGCGCTCTGGTATGGCAGCGCCCTATTTTGGTCCAGTCATTACTCTTTCTGATTCATTAATCACTAATTCTTTTGTTAAATTTCCCTCTTTTTATACTGCTGACCATGTGGAAGTCAGAAGAATTATCGGCAAGAATTGGTCCATTTTGCAAACAGATGAAAGTATAAAGAAGGTGGTGGGGGAGCAACCATCTTTTTTATATAGAAATAAAAAGAATTTAAAGAGGTTGCTCTGCTACCCTAAAGATAGGAATTTGACATTTGGAGAGAAGCATACAACACCTTGTGGAAAATGTAATTTTTGTCCTTTTATAGATACTAGTGACATATTCTTACATCCAGATTTAAATAGGATATTTAATATCACTGCAACAGCCAATTGCATGACTCCACATTTAGTATATCTGGCTACTTGCCAGGCTTGCTCATGCTTCTATGTTAGAAAAGCGAACAGATTATTCAAGGATAGAATGCGTTAGCATATTTATCACATTAGGAAGGGCTCTGAACATAATGCATTAGCCAAGCATATTGTTCGAAGTGGTGTGACACATAATTTTTTATTCAGGGCCCTAACTGTGATTCATCCCAGTATACGTGAAGGTGATATTAGGAACTATACAGAGACTATAGAAAGTCAGTGGATTATTAGATTAAAGGCATATAAAGGGAAGGGACTAAATGAAAGGGCTTCCATTAAGCCCGTTGTCAGGAAACATAGGAATAATAAGTAAGTGCCTATATGTTCTTGATGCGTTTTTATTTAATGTGTCTATAGATTTGTTTAATCAGATATGTGTATTTTTTATACAGACATGTTTTTTATCATATCTGTATTGTTTTATTATTTGTATTTTTATGCCTTTAAGATTTTATTAGTGAACTTCATTGATTGGTCCTTTCATATTTGAAAGTGATATATAAAGTGATTTGCTATGGGTGAATGTATTTTATTGTCTGAGGAAGCTTATTAAGCGAAAACGCTTACTACCTTTATGTCTGGACACCCTTGAATACATTTCATTTGGTTTACCTTGGAATTTCTGGATTATCTTGGACTAACTTTACGTGAACTGTGACTATAAGAACTTTACCTTGCTTCGCTCTATCCCATGTTTATGACTTTTGCTTTATACATTGTTTTTTAAAGATTATAAAATTATTGTTCTTAAAATGTTTTGTGATACTTTGGAGCTTTTCTCTCTGGGCTTCCGCTGAAAATGGGCTCCTACTCTGACAGAATTTCCAGTAATCAAATGTTAACAAATAAATAAATAAACAAATAAATAACTAAATAAACTATTCAAGTTACTCTTTAGAATAACTTCTCTTACTATAGAGTGATTGTCTGCTAAAAATTCCTTACTTCTAAAAACAATGTGCAACATTTTCTGTATCTCAAAATATTTGCAAGTCCAATGTTTTAACACACTTTCTGAATTTTATGGTACTCAGGCCTCCCTTGTCCCTCCATTTAAATACTTTGGCATTTGATTACACCCTGCATCTCCATTTTCAAGCACACCAACCATGTCTGGTCCAGTGTTGTTAAGTAACTCAACATTGCAGCTACTAGGCTCCTCAGTCCCTAAAGCTAACAGCTACATTAAAAAATCAAACTCCTTCCACTTCTTGAATATGCATGACTATTTTTTTCTTTAAAGTTGCATGCACATTTCATCTTTAACTTACTCTTAGCAAAATCTGCGATTTAGTCTCCTTCATATATGGTGAACACCATTTGTGATTTTCCCCTGAAATACAATCCATGTTCATGTCCCAGGAGAAGTCACATTTGTTTTTTCCTCTTTATCAATAATCTCTTTTAATAAGTACTTTGCCTCCCTGCACAGGCACACCTCTTCTTTAATACTCCAACCTATCATAGTCTTGCAACCAAATGAATGCATTACCGATCTCTACTCCAATCTGCTTTTACATGCTAACATCTGATTATGTTTTTTTTTTATTATGGTTTGAAACTGTTTTCTATCACATTATGAAGATCTTGAAAATAAACTCCTTCGGGGCACTACTTTTTTCCCTTCTTTAAGATTCTGCTGAATGCACTGGCATCAGAGAGGTAGGTAACCTTGTGCCTTTGCCTCTTATGCTCATCCTCCTATTTAAGTCCTTATGACTTTGCATGCTGTCTTTAGTGATCACATATTCTACATGCCAGGTGTTCATTTTTGTACTAGTACTTTATTGCCTTCCGTAGCCATGGTGATTCATACTATGACAGATATATTTAGTGTTTTCTCCAAGTATAATAATTCATCATGTTGCCTCACGCCATGTTCCTCCTACAGTAGTAAATGTCTATGGTTGCCTTGAACAAGTACATACTGAAAAGCACCTGCTGTTTTCTTACCAGTTACTACTGGAAGCATTATACCTTTAGATACCTGAAATAATTTTCTAGGTTTTGTAACCACAAGTAAATAAGCATAAGCATTCTGTATATCTATTTTCTGCTAACCATCGCTGAATCTTCTGGAAGAGTCATTTAAGAGCTTCTTCAACCATTCCATATATCAAATTTAATAATTGTGTAGCCATAGTACCGACACTTAACTTGCATCTTTGCTAATAATATGTGCTACCATTGTGCAGGACAATCATTAACAGCTACACTTGCACTACTTGCACACCCTGCTAGATGGTGCTGTTACTCCATATGTACCTCCTGTGAGATATTCAGTCTAGTAAATTGCTGTAGTATTTTCCTGGTGTGGTGTCACCTGTTGCTTATTTCTTATCATAAGGAAATGGTATTAACTTCTCTGGTTCAGAGGTATAGTGATTATAATGTATATTTTGCTCTAGTCCATGACTTTGCTAAAAAGGTTCCAGACCAGTTCATTCAGCTCATTCATAATTAAATGAGACAATATTCCTCACAGTTTATCTTTTAAGGTCTTGGGGAGGGAAGTGTGAATAAGATGATAGGAGCATCATTCGATAGTGACTCAAGTCTGAAGTACAATGTAGGCTTTTTAAGGTGGAAAAAGTAGCTCATCTTTTGCATTAGAAGTGAATAAAATAAAACATAAAATTGGTTCTTTATGGAATTGCACACCATCGTTGAAATAAACTGAAAACAAGAATGTGAATAATAAGATTGAGGGGTGTGTGTGCATTTTCACAAAGAACAGCTAATATGTGAGGAAAACATGTCACCCAAAAATGTAATTACTAAAAATATACTCTCTAGATTAAGTAAATATCAGACAAAATTAGTGGGGAAAAACTTGATATATTCCTTGAAAACATGGTAGTTGTTTGGGGTTAAATGAAGTGGGATCCATGATAAGATATTTTTTACCAAATGATATCTCAGAAAGATAAACTTAGCAAATGTGTAATGAACTCTTTGGTTTTAATGTATTACAAATCTGTTCTAGTGATTTTGTATTTGTATTTTAAATTGTATATTTTATATTCTGTTAACTGCTTTTGGAGCTTTTCTCCCTGGGCCTCCACTGAAAATGGGCTCTGCTTGGCCCAGTGGACTTCCCTGGTCATCAAAGTGGAAATAAATAAATAAATAAATAAATAAATAAATAGTGTATATACATGCAAAATGAATTGGTTAATCTGAATGTATCACTTTTATGAAACAAATAACATCTTCAAAGATGTATTTTGGCACATTTTACTTTTGACTTACCAAAAAGTGAAAGCTTCTAGACTTCTGATAAATGTAGGAGTGCACTGATAGTACTGTCAGACAAAATACCTTATAGAAAATGACAAAAATTATATCTTTTCAGGAGGACAAGCCTGGCACACCCGTATGTTGGAACTGTACCCTCCTCTTCTATACCTTTGTTAGTTTTGCTTTCTGTCTCCAATATAATGAAGACATGGACTAAAATAAATATTTTGTTTTGTCACAAAGCCAATTATTTCCTTAATTTGAAAGCCTGTAAGACCTTGAAGTTGGAATATTTAAGTAACAGGAGAGTGGGGAAAGGGCACCTCAGCACATGAGGGGGAACTTAACCCTCTGCAATCGAAAATGTTAATTTAATATTTTGGTTATTCTTAAACTGCAAAGCCCCACTATTTGGTGTAGAAGGAAAAAGCTCTAATTATAACTCATATGGCCCAAGTTCACATAGAGGCTCAGGTGCTGGCATAGCTAGCTCCAGCACTAGGTGACCTAGGCAGTCACCTAGGGCCCTGCTGGTTGGGAGGTGCCGTCGCTGGAGAGAGGTGCTGCTACAACATTTACTTTTTAATTTAAACTTAAAAAAAAGTATGTGTTTTCTTTAATGGCATTTGTCTTTAAGAACGCCCGGTGTTTACATCTCATCATGCATTTGCACACACCTACTGTTGCTTATATCAATGCATGCACCAGTAAACGCACCTGCTATTGTTTGCTTGCTCTATTCCACATCTGTGCATGGAATTTAAACAGATGGCCAACCATTTCTGCTGCCTGCTTCTTCTGCAGAATGCTATTGGAAGCATAAGCAGTAAGGTAAAGTGCTTTGCTTCTGGTGTGTGTGTGTAATACCCTAGTTAGGGATGGCAGGTTAGTTAATTTAACTTTCTCAAGCCCTGTACCTTAGTTACTGGAGATTAGAGCCTGAATCCTCTACACCAACTGTTAGACTGTTTCAGTGTTTGTGCAAGGAATTGTGAGCTTCAAGGGAAGAAAAGCTTGCTAACCATACTAAGTCTGTTTTCAATGTGCAACTGTTTTGTTTAGCAAATGGTCGCACTGTTTCTGCTAGGGTGGTTGAAAGCAGTGTTAGTAGCACAACAGGGAGTTTGCTTGCTTTTGATACAGAAAGCTGTGGGTTCTGCCTCCACACCATGTAGATGGCTTGCTGATACTGTGTTGTACTTTAAGTGGGGGGTGCTTCAGTCCTGAATGTGTCCTCCTTTGTCTTGTTGTCGGTTTGCTATATTCCCTATTGCAATATTACCAACTTACTATTTTTTTTTTTATATACAACATAGGCAATTTATTCTTTAAGGGCAGACTACACTGAATTTGTACATGAAATACTGAAATATAAAGTTGTTTACTAATAGCAACCTCTTCATTACTTACAGATCTCTTTAATGAAGAATTATTCAGATGACTTTTACTTCTGTAGAGATTGTACATATTAGTTGATATTGGTTGATTGCAATGACAGAAGTTTGAGTGTCTTTTTACGGTTGAAATGTTCTGTAATGGGCAGTTTTGCCATTATTGGTTTATATGTTTTGTTTCATTGCTTACTGGAAAAATGTTCAAAGTTACAAATTTAAAGCACAATGTAACAAGTGGTCATAGGTGCAGGAAGCTGTTGAAGACTGGGATGTGGAGGGCAAGAGCGGTATTTAGCGATTTAAAAAGGGAAAATGTTTTAAATGTATTTACCACCGTTGCAGGAACATCAGCGTGATGCAATCTATACATTTCTTACAGAATTAGAAATTAAGCCAACGTGTGTTGATATGATTTGCTATGTGTTAAAGAAACAATGGCAGTGCTGTTAAATCAAGCATGCCATTCTGAAGTATGTTACTCTTTTCTGTACAACTTATCAGTGGACAGGAATTACCTGACAAAAGTCTTGATGCAGTACTTGACCTGCATAGCGAGAACTGCAGTAGCTCTGTAAGAAGGGATGCAATGGATCTAGTTCTGACCATAGTACTGACAACATACCACACACTTTATATTGTGTGGCTGTAAATATACAAGCTGTAGTGCTGCTAAAGCTTGTGTGTTTCCTGCTTCATAATAAAGTTTACAGTGGGCTGCCAGGACTGTGGTCAGAAATAGACAAACACAAAGTCCCATCTTATGTTCTACTTGGCATGCAGTAACAAAAGTGGGGGGAAAATATTGCGTTTCTGAGTTTGGAGTCTAAGAAGCGATAATTAAATAAAACACAACACAAGCTTGTATACAAGTCAGCCATCATATATTGAGGTAAAATGTGTCTCAGCAGAACAGCAAAACTGTCAGTAGGATAATATTACATCATACAAACTAGAAATGCAAATAAGAGGATTACATCTGCATATCACTTACCAGAAGAACTGCAAACCAAGTACTCCACTTATTACATCAGGTTGTATTATACAACTGGTAGTAATGGACTTCACAATATAGTATTGCATCACCTCAGAAATTCAACACTGATGCTTTCACACAGATTTCACAGCACTAAATGAAAGCAGTGATTAGCATAATAGACATTTAGGGCAGTCAAATTATATATAGTAAATGTAGAAGCATTTTCAGTCAGTTTGTCCATGTATGCACAAGCACCAAAATGAATTATTTTCTCCAATGCCCCCTTCATTCAGGTTTGTCCATGTATGCACAAGCACCAAAATGAAACATTTCCCCTAACAACCCTCTCAGAAGTCACCACCAAATGACATCAAAATTAATCATTTCCCCCAAGGTTCCCTTAATTACTTTTCCATGCCTGCACAAGCACAAAAATAAATCATTTCCCCCAATGACTTCTTCAGTAGTCTGTTTGTATGCATAGTATGCACAAAATTACATCAAAATGAATCATTTCCCCCAAGGATCCCTTGCATACTTTGTGTCCATGTATGCACAAGCACAAACATTAAATATTTTCCCCAATGACCCCTTCAGTACTTTGCCTATGTATGCACAAGCACTAAAATGAAGCATTTTCTCTGACCCCTTCAATCAGGTTTGTCCATGTATGCAAAGCACCAAAATGAAACATTTCCCCTAACAATCCTCTCATAAGTCTGTCCATGTATGCACAAGCACACCAAATGACATCAAAATGAATCATTTCCCCCAAGGTTCCCTCAATTACTTTTCCATGCCTGCACAAGCACAAAAATAAAACATTTTCCTCAATGACTTTTCCAGTAGTCTGTTTGTATGAGTAAGCACAAAATTACATCAAAATGAATCCTTTACCCCAAGGATGTCTTATGTACTTTGTCCATGTATGCACAGGCACAAAAATTAAACATTTTCCCCAATGACCCCTTCAGTACTTTGTCTATATATGCACAAGCACTTAAATAAAAAAGTTTTCCCAATGACCTCTTCATTGCCTTAGACCCAAGACCCTCACCCAGTGCCTTTTCCACCCAGTTACCAAACAAAAAATAGATAAAATAGATAAATATTGGTGGCAGAGGCTGCAACTGTCTGCAAGAAGACAGTAATATATTTAACATACCACCACCACCACCATACCACTGACAGCATGGACTTCAATTCTTCTTGTAACTTGTACAAACTGTTCATACAACAAACTTCAATCACTCTCAAATGAGGAGTGGAACGAGGACTGCTCATGTCGGTCTGGCCAGCAGATAATTATATTACTTGAGAAAAAGTGCCGGAGCTGGTAGGGTCACACAAAAAACACAATGATTTTCACTGTCAATGTGTACACCTGTGTGACCTGCCGCTGAACCCTGACCAAACTGAACTATTAAGTCAGTCAGGCAGGGGGGAGGCAGACCAATGCAGCTGCTTAGTGGTGCTTGCAGTATAGCCCAGCCCCAGAATCTGAAGTTGACCCCCCCCCCCTACAAGTGGAAGTTGAGGAAGCCAAGCAGCAGCAGAGGCAGAGCACAACAGTGTGAACTATTGGATCCTAATCCAATTTTAATTAAAAGAAAATAAATTGCTGTTCTGACTTTTTGCGTATTTCGTGTAAAGTAAACAAAACAATTGCCATGATGGAGGGTTGTAAAGTAGTTCGACTGGTCTGATTCTGGTTACAGATAAAAAGTAAAAAAATATGTAAGGGCTGAATCTGACAAGATAGCCACTGAAGGCAATACACAGTATTCTGTGATTAAAATATGAAAGGTGCCTTGACAACTGATTCATATCTGGCAGAGGGCAACTCCATTAAACTGACATGATAAGATCAGCTTTGCAAATTGCAATAACGGAGTGTTATAAAAAGGGAATAACTGGCAATGTTAGATAAGAAACACTTCCTTGCTTTAATTCAGTGTGTTATCATAGCTGAATTACCATTAAAGCAGATGATCATGAACCTATGTCGAAAGGCAATTTTCCGAGGAGTGCAGTTTTGAGTTTGAAAATGAATCCACAAGAGTGAATGCCAGTGTTGCTCTTGTGGATTCATTATTTTGAATGGAGATCGCACTATAGTGGGGATTGGGAAATTTACCCTTTCCTTCACTGTAGTGCGATCTTGGGGTTTGTATGTATATGTACGATGCAAAAGTGGGGGGTGTCCCTTCCCCCTTGCTCTATGGTTCCGGTGGCCATGCAAGTGGCGCTGTATTATAAAAGGAATATAATTTAATACAATCAGGAAGGCGAATCAAAGAACATGTGCATATATGCATGGTCCTAAGACTATGTGCAAGGGGCCTGTGGTTTGAAAACAGCACAAAGGTAAACTTAATCTGCAGCTGGCCAGATGCATTTTCACTGAATGTGGGTTTCGATGCTAATTCAATGAATGTGAGCTTCAAAGGCAGAGAAGTTTACTGCTAATGCTAAGCCTGTTTTCATTGTGAGACTGTATTGTTTTGTTTAGCAAATGTCTATCAGTGTTTGTGCTATAAAATTCAAAATAAAAGTTTTAAATTAAATCCAAATATCTGTAATCATTGTAGAAGTAAAGAAGAAAATAGTAAACATACTGACAGGTTTTAACAGTGTTTATGGTAACCGGGGAGAACTAGCCAAGAAATGGGACACTGGAATGGCTGTGTGAGTGTGGTCTGGGGAGCTGCTGTGGGGGAAAGGTGGGTGATCCATTACCCTTCTTGGGCCTCATCTGACCTTGATCCATCTCTGGGTGCTGGAGGACCCCAGGGGGTAAATATGGGAGTGAGTGGCCAACAATGGCTCATTCTTCCTGCGGAGAGGGAGTGGTAACTCCAGTCAACTGTCATCAAGCCTGTGGTGGTGGCCCTAATTCTGTGTGATTATAAGTTACTGCATTTATATATATTGTGTATTAAAGAGGTTAATGAAAATAACTGGAGAGTCATGATGGCAAACAAAGATTTTAAAGTGTTAGGGTCTATCCCATATTTTGTTATAAAAAGAGCATCATCCATAAGTTAATGTTGCTAAAAAGCCTTAATGTTAGGTAGCTAATATTAACAAACATGGAAGCTTTCAGCTGCAGTATTTGTATCTATTGTAGGTTTGTAAGTAGTTATCCATGTGATAACAGCATGTCTCATAACAAGAAATGTAGACTTCCTGGTCACTTTATATGCAATTCCAGCCATGCAGTATAAGTTGTTGAATGTTTAAGTTGGATGATCTTTTGCATGCAAAAAACTACTTAAGAACTTAAAAACCAAATACATGAACTTAATTATGCTATTAAGAATAAGAACAAAAAAAGAATGCTCTGTACTGGCACTTGGTACCTTCCATTAACTATAAGAAATTATTTTTTTACATAATGGAGCAAGTGTCTGTGGATGATAGAGGTAGTGATGTAAATTTATTCTTAAAAAAATTAGACATTTTATTTATTTGTTTATTGATTGATTTATTAATCGATTGATTGCAGGATCTCCAGGAATGAATGAATGAATGAATTACTGAATTTGAAAACAGTATTGAAAAGTAAACCTTAAAAGATATATGTGGTTTAATACTTTATTTATTTATTTATTTATTTTACATTTGTTGACCGGGATAGTCCAACTGGAGCCATGTCCATTTTCAGTGGAGGTCCGGGGAGATAAGCATAAGCTCCAAGTTATCAGATAAAATAATACAAGTAAAATAAGAGTACATAAGTAGTATTACCAATGAATACATAGACAGACATGAGATACACATGGTTATAGTCAGGAGAAAATTAACAAAAAATAGTTGGGTTATTCACATTCATGTTGAGAGTTACCCGGGCTTGTTGCAGTGGCAAAGCCAGTTAAATGCCATATGTTGTTTGAGTTTAGTTTTAAATTATCTTAGGGAGAAGATCAAAGTAATATCACCTGGAAGTAAGTTCCAGGCTCTGCCTGCAGCATTAGCAAAGAGGGCATCTCCAGCGGCATTGTTGATTTTGATTGTCTGAATTAGAAGTTTGTTCGAGGATCGAAGCAGTCTTGGATTGTTGTGGGGGGTGATAATATTTTGAAGGGCTGGTGTGTTATCTGGGTTATAGAGGATTTTGTTAGCCATGATCAGTAGGTTATATTGGATGAGACTGGGAAGTTCTAGCCACCCAAGCTGTTTTAAATTGATGCAGTGGTGTATTTTAAAAGGCATTCCAGTGGCAAACCTGGCAATATGATTGTAACAGGTTGACAGTCTATTTAGTACAGATTTGTTTAGATTGGAGAGAAGGGGGGAGGCATATAAAAGTGTTGAGAGTAGATGAGAGTGAGCTATAGCCATCTTAGCTGGAGGGGTTAGGAAGGCTTTTATTCTATACAGTGACCCAAGTTTTTTATTGATGTTCTTGATTGTTTGATTTACATGTAGGTCAAACTTTAGGTTATTGTCAATAATGACACCTAGTAATTTTGTAGAGGGATCAGGGGAAATTATTGTGCCATCTTTTGCATTTATGGTAAAGGTGAAGGCGGCAGACCTATGAGTTGGAGAGAATAACAGCATTTTAGTTTTTGTTTGGATTTAGTAACAATCTACGTTCAGAGAGCCAATTTTCTATGGTATTAAAGGTGGACTGGGTAGTGACCCTCAGGTCTGTTGGAGAAGTAGCTGAGAAAATCAGGGTGGAGTCATCAGCATATTTGATACAGCTGACATTTGGTATGACTGTATACAAGTCATTAATAAAGATGGAAAACAGTATGGGCCCTAATATGGAGCCTTGTGGTACTCCAAGATTGTTTGGTAATAGATTAGAGAGCTTGTTCTGCTATAGGACAGCCTGTTGTCTTCCATTAATTTAGGATGTAAACCAAAGAAGGGAATTAGTATCAAGGTGGAAAGTTTGCAAGGTGTGAACCAGAAGTTGGTGATCAATCATGTCAAATGCCTTGGAAAGATCCAAGAATAGGGCAGAGGATATGTGATTATTGTTACGGTTATTGTTTATGGTATTGGTAAAAGCCATTAACACTGAGGTTGTGCTATGGTGTGGACGAAAACCATGCTGGGTATCCACCATGAGGTGATTTTGGATTAGGTGGTGCATACATTGTTTTTGTATACATTTTTCCATAATGTTTGCAAGTCGAGAAAGTATAGCTATAGGTCTATAATTGGAGAATTCCATAGAGGAACCTCCTTTATGTAGTGGGATTATGTAGGATGTTTTCCAGATGGTGGGAATGTTAGCTTCTGCTATGGTACGATTGATTAGTATCGATATTGGATAGGCAATGGCATCAGCTGATTTTTGAAGGTACTCAGTGGGGAGCTCGTCAGCGGAGAGTGTGGCAGGTTTAATTTTTTGATCAAGTTACGGATAACTGATGTGGACATTGGTTGGAAGGAGAATGAGAGTCGGTTTTTAGAGGTAGAAGTATCAGGAGCAGGGGAGCTAGAAGGTAATTGTCTAGTTAGAGCTGCAATTGTTTCAGTAAAGAAATGGTTAAAACTGTCAGAGACCTCCTCTGGTGATTTATCAATGGTGGCAGCAGGGATAGGTGTAGATGTTTTACCAGGGCGGAGTAGATTGTTCAGCCCTGCCCAGAACTTCTGAGGATTGTCCTTGTTGTTTGTCTGTAAATTGCAGTAGTATTGTTTTTTGACCTGTAGAATAAATGTTTTTGTTTCATTCCTAGCATACCTATATTTAACATGATCATGGGGGTCTTTTGTGGAATGCCATTGATCCCATAGTTTGTTTCTGCTGGTAATGTTTAGACTTATCTCTTTAGATAGCCATGGTGCAGTTCTTGCTTTTGTGCATTTTGAGAGGACAGGTGCATTTAGATCAAGAATTCCAAGAAATTTGTTCTTAAAATAGGCAACTGCCTCCTCTAAGGGTAGGTGTTTTAGCATGGACCAATTACAAGAGCTAAGTTCCAGCTGGAATTTGTCAGGGTCAAAGTTTCTTTTGCTCCTGACTTTTCTGAGCAGAGGTTGTTGTGGTGTAATGGCTTTATCCTTAACTATGTAAGTGAGAAGATGGTCACTTAGGTCATCGGGGAGGGTACCAGCAGTGTACAGTTGGGGATTATTATTTATGAGTACCCAGTCGAGTATACTATCCTTTTGGTTGGGTTTACCTAGCCTGGTAGGGTGGTAATGGTTTGTGTAAATGCATGCAAGTTGATGTTGGTAGAAGAGGATTCTTTTGAACCAGAGCCACAGTCAATGTTAAAGTCTCCTAGTATTAGTGTTTCTTGGGGTTAGTGACAATATAATGTGGCTACATTATTACCTGGGGGAATATACATACAGATCATGTTGATGCTTTTACTTTTGTTAAGTTGTAATCTAGTGGCAATAATCTCTGAGTTGTTGATCTGAGGTGGTTGAATAACATCTATGGTCACATTCAACTCAGATTTATAGAGTACAGCCACCCCTCCGCCTTTCCTGGAAGCAAGATCCAGCCTGTGTATATTATATCCGGGTGGTAGCACTTCATTGTCAGTAATGTTAGGTTTTAACCAGGTCTCAGATAGACAGAGAACATCAGGGGAGTAGACAGCCAGGAGGGCATGCAATTCGTGTACCTTATTATTAATGCTCCTAATATTAAGATGACAGACAAGGAGAGAGTTAGTTGGTCTACTGGTTATAGTTTTGTGCCTTGGGTTGCAGGTCGAGAGGGTAATTGTATCGGTGGTGGATGGGCCTGGATTGGGGTGAATGTCACCACTGAGTATAAGACTAGGCCTATACTCAGTGATAAGCCACAGGAGTTTGTTTAAAAGTTTGTAGTAATGTCTGGATCTTGAGCTAATGTTTCGTGGATGGTATGCTGTAAGATTGAAAGTGATGTTGAGTTGTACCCAGTGTTAATGGTATGGCTAAAAGTGGGATATTCTAAAGCTGGGGTGATGGTATGTCCAGCAGAGAGCTGATACCATTAAGCTGTTGGTTTTCATACAAAGTGAGTACATAAGTGGCTATCAGAATGGGTAGTAAAGAGTAGTATAACATAATGAGGGAGGAGTCACGTGGTTGGAATCAGTTTGATGACACAACAGATATAAAGTCAGATGATCAGAATGGAGGTAGTAGAGTGGATGGAGGAGTAATTGTGTTATTTGAAAGCTGATAGGGTGGTAATGCAGGGTGCAAGGAGTATGACGGTGAGGGTGAATTGGTGTTGTAATAGGGGTGTGGTAAAGTACCAATAAGTGAAGAGGTACTGGGGTGGGTGGGAATTGGGGGCAGGGAGGGGTGCGAAATGATCCTGAGCACAGTGAGGGCGAGTGGATCAGGGCTAACACTGACTTCAAGTGTATCTGTAAGCTATATTATGTAAGTAGTGTTAAATAAGCTATATTATGTAAAGTAGTGTTAAAGAAGCTATATTATTGTGGTGGTGGTGCTGCGGTAGCGTTGTCGCCTCACAGCAAGACGTTGTCCCGTTCAATTCTCAGCTAGATCGTCTTCTGTGTGGAGGCATACGTGAATGGGGCATGCCTTCATTGAAGATTGTGCGTCAGGGCTGGTAACCTGGTGCGTAAAATCCACTACCAATCATTAGCGGACCGGATTTCCGCTGTGGTGACCCCTAACCGGGAAAAGCCGAAAGACACAAACAAACAAAGTGTTAAATAAGCTATATTATGTAAAGTAGTGTTAAATAGATGCTTATATGTAAATTAGAATTTAAACTGAATCTTTGAGTTTTTAACTGAGTGTCAGTTTTGATATAATCTGTACTTAGTACTAAGGTAAGGGCAGTGTTTACACTGTGTTTTGTGCTCTAGCAGGGTATTTCTGTGCTACAGGACAGGGATGCAGAATACAATTTCAGGGCTAGGTGAGGGAGAGCAGTGTGAAAGTAGAATGTTCAGAGTTAGGTTCGGTAAGTAGTTCTATACAGGAAGCTAGGGGCAGCTAGATTTATTTAAGAAAATATAGAGGGAGCCAGATTACTATTGGGGACAGATTAGAGGTGCCTTTAGACCCAGGTCAGCTGAAAACAGTATGTAGTATTATCATACAGTATAGGTCTTAACCTAAGTCAAAGGTGGGTTGGATTCCAGATAGATGTTTTGTGGGCACAGTTTTCAGGATAGCTTCTTTCTGGTAGGAGATTCTTTTGAAAGTGATTTAGAGGGGGTCTACCTAGAAATAAAACATACATAAGGAGCGAGGACCTTTCAGGCATTTACAACTAGCCACCAGACAAGCAGGCATTTCAGCATTCACATCAACCAGAGAGAATATGGTAGACAGCAGCTCCGTGAAACTACAACAGACTATCAGTTTTGTTTTATAGTATGAGATTGTATCCAGACTGAAACAAAGTTAGACCTTGTTATTTGTTCTAAAAATGGGTTAACAACCAGGATTACATTGCTAGGAAACAGTAAGTACATTGCAATTAAAACAGGTTGCAATTTCACATGCAGCAGCTTACATAAAACATGAAATGTTCCAAACGTGAGCTAAGTAGATAAACCCTTTCTACTGAATGCTAATACAGAATTCAGAAAGACTGACCATGGGAGATTTCCATGTTGCAATATATCTTTCTGATTCAGAAATTACTCTTCATCTTTCTCTTCCCCCTGACAGCAGCTGTAACATGAAAACAGTCTTGCTGGGAAAGCAGCATGCTAATGTGGCAGTCTGGGGAAGTGGCTGATGCTAATTAGTCATGTGCTTTCCCCCAGAAATGGAGGCAGATCTGGATTAGTTTAGCAGTCTTCTCAGAAATGATGATAAAGTACTACCTTTTTTTTGGAAATGGTGGTAAAATATAATCTTCACAGAAATGGTGATATAATACATCCTTCTCAGAAAAGGTGGAAGAATACAATCTTCTAATGCATTGTGATAGAATATTGCCTTTCCAGAAATGGTGATAAAATATAGGCCTCTATGGAATGATGGTGGCAGAATGCAGCCTTTTTAGGAATAGTGATAGATTACAGCCTTCTCAGGAATGATGACAGAAACAGCCTTTAAAGGAATTGTAACAGATTACAGCCTAGTAAAGAATGGTGACAGGATACGACCTTCTTGAGAATGATGGTAGAATACAGCCCTAGCAGGAATGGTGAGTGAATACAGCTTTCACAAGTTTGATGATATAATACAACCTTCTTGTGAATGGTGACAGAATACAGCCTTCTCAGAAACATTAACACAGTTCCAACTGGGGGCCTGTAATCAAAAGTTTATTTTTTGAATGGGAAAAAAGTTGGCATGTGTGCATGAAAGTCACTTGATTGCACATACTTTTTTCATGTGCAAGATTGTGGCAGAGCAGGTATTGGTGAATCTGCCCTTTCCCCACTGTAGTGTAATCTCTGAGTTGGTGTATGTATATGTATATATATATATATATATATATATATATATATATATATATATATACATATACATATTTAGCTGGGGGGGGTTACAGGGATGAGGCAAAAATAAGTTTTTTTTTTGTTTATTTTTCTTTAGTTGATGTTCAAGCAGCTATGTTCGATCAGTTGCAGTTTGATTTATTGAGTGTATGACTGCCATGCACACATGCACACACACACACGAACACACACACACACACACACACACACACACACACACACACACACACACACACACACACACACACACACACACACACACACACACACACACACACACATACGCACACACACATAGAAAGATAGATATAGACATATAGATATATAAATTCTCTTATGGTAATTAAGCAACTGAGGCTTGTAACTTTTCCAGAAAACAGGCCTTTTATAATCCATTCATCATATGCTATATGGCTGACTTTTTCAGAAAACAAAAGTGGCATAGTGATCTATGACAAAATGCAAATCTTTCAAGAGCTGACTATATAGGATATTTACAAGAAATGAAGCATCTCACTTGAGAATGGAATCATCACAACAGGTAAAACTCGAAGGTAATTTCCAGCACTGACACTTCTCAGGACTGTTCCTTCTCAGAATGAGTGGCTACTATGGTCTCAGGACACTCATCCTTCTAAGCAGACAACTCCAGACTCTGCTGGACATCTGCAAACAAGTGCTCATGACTTTTGATATGGGCTGTCTACTTCCTCCTAAAATATGAGCAGTTTTTACCAATAGACACTCACAACCTTTCCACCATTACTCAATACACAGCAGTTCTATACAGCATTATTTTATATTACAAACCATTGCCTCCATTTTATTCAACTTGTATCACAAATACACAGAAGGTTAAGAATTATTTCCAATATTTGGAACTTTTCCTTTAATTCTTTACAAAAATATATATTTTGTTACATTACTTTAAAAAATACATTCTTTAGTTGGTGACCACACAACACACACACACACACACACACACACACACATATATATATATATATATATATATATATATATATATATATATATATATATATATATGGGTCTACCTCAAACTGTCGACCTACCAGATAATCGAATCCCATTTCGTTGACACAACTTTATCGAATCCTCACTTCTTCAAACGCATGGAACAATGACAATTTACCCAGGGTAAACAACCACGCAGCCACCATGGTGAACCTTGCCCTTTCCCCACTGTAGTGAGATCTCAGAGTTGGTATATTTAGTTATGTGGGGTATGGGGGGCAAAGCTTCCCACTTGGAGGGATACTTGATTTGGTGTTTGTTTTTTGTCCTTGTGGTCGAGTGGTTGTTTAGCTTGGTTGAATTGCCATTGTTCTGAGGGTTCAAAGAAGTGAAGTTTTGGGGGGCATGGCTAGCATGGTCATGGTGTAGCAGCAGACTTCACAAGCTCCACTAAGGAAAATATATCTTCATTGGAAATTTGTTTCATATCAAGAAAAAGTGGATTTATTTTTGCAGAATTTGATAGTATTCAACATTCTCTTCAGGAATATCTACTTATAAATTGAAATTGCTTATAATTTCCAGTCAAAACATTCATCTGAACAAATACTTCACTTCTGGGAGATTTTCAACATGAGTTATATTAAGGCAAACAACCAGGATTCCAGTATAAAAAAGGAACTACAGACTTTAATAACAACTATTCAAGACCTCACAACTAAGATTGATATAACTGACTGTAAAATAGACAACTTTAAAGAAAAAGCAACCAAGCAGATGGATATGCTTCATGAGGATCTAAAACAGCAAAAAATTCAAATTACTAGTATTGAGGAATCATTAGCAGACTTTGATGGAAGATTGCTAGAAAATGAAAACAACATAGAATGTTTGCTTAAACAAAATACTTCATTACAACATAAACTTGATGATCTAGAGAATAGATCACCCCGGAATAATATAAGGATTTTTGGTCTTCAGGAAAATATAGAAAGAAACAATATGTCAAGTTTCCTTAATTCATGGCTGCCAAAATTTCTAGATTTACCAGAGGCTTTATGTTTCAGTATAAAGAGAGCACATCGGTCTCTCACATCAGGAAACAGTACCAACAGAAAAAGTCGACCGTGTGAAGGGGACCTATATTTATATATATATATATATATATATATATATATATATATACATATATACATATATATATATATATATATATATATATATATATATATATACATATACACACACATATATATATATATATATATACACCTGTTTTTCTCTCCCTCATCTTTCTTTGAAGTGTCACTGCATACTATGATTATTATAGTTACCATACTCAAAGTTAATAGACCTGTCATAGTAAAATTTGTATCATCTTCAGATAAAGACTTAATTCTAAAAACAGCCTGGTCAAAATCACCTTTAAAATACAATGACTCTATCATTCACTTCGATAATGACTATTCAACAATGGTAATTACCAAAAGAAAGATTTTTTTACCTCTAATTAAAGATCTGAAAAAGGTACAGATAAAGGCTCACCTCTTGTTTCCAGCAAGGCTGAAGATTTTTCTTCCTGATGGACCTTCATTGTTTGAGGATCTTGATTCTGCTGTGATATATGTTAAAAAACACAAATTACTGGAAAAAATAGAAGAGATGGAGTGGGCTAACCCCTCTCTTAAAAGAATGGCTCCTAAAACTACATGGAAATCTACTGAAAAACAAAAGAGACTAAAGAATAAATGAGAAATACAGACTATTTATAAAACAAACTATTATTGTGGACTATGCTTTTATTAACAAGTCTGTTTTGATATGTTATAAATACAAGGTAAGATCTGCACTACTTTTCATATGTTGCATATATATAATGTTTCATTCATAACTTAATTTGGTGTAATAGAATATACTTAATATACCATCAATATATTTATAATTAACACTTAAGTATGCATACCATATAAAAATGCATTACCTCAGTTTCTGCTTCATTGTATAGGATACTACTTAGCTGTATATTACACTTTAATTTCACACAGCTATAATATATACAGTTATAAATATTTAATATTCTATGTAAGATAAAATGAAGGGATACATACCTTCACCAAGAATGATGCCACAATACAGAGATAAGATGATCAGCTTTAACAATTGGCTTAAACTCTGGTGTCATTCAAAGGGGATCCAATGTCTGTCTGCCTGGGATGACATGCTGGACAAGCCACGCTGCTTCGCAAGGGACGGCTTGCACCTGTCACCCTGGGATTCGGATATTGGCAAGGCTCTTGCCACCCCATAGTGCCTTTTTAGGCAAGGCTCAAATTCTAAACCTACCACCCTAGAACACAAAAAAGGAAAAAAACTAAGGGTAATGCTGCTCAATGCCAGAAGTCTAAATCTCAAAATGCACACACTCGAGGCCCTTCTCAGTATGGAGAACATCGATGTCTGTGCAGTGACAGAAACCTGGTTCAAGGCTCCTGAGAGCACCCCAGCACTATTAGGTTTTACCTCTTATCATGCGTTCCGCCCCAAAATCCGGACAATACCAAGAAAGGAGGGGTATCCATATTCATCAAGGACACCCACACCTCAAGACTGGTGGCAACGCGATGCATCGGAGACCATCCAGGTGCAATTAACCATAGGCAAGACTGCTCTGCAAATTGTAGCATGTTACAGGCCACCCTCACAAACTCAGGAACCTCACATGGCCTTCCTGAAAACACTAGAGGGGATAAATGTATCACCAAACACCATCATACTAGGTGACTTCAATTACCCTAATATAGACTGGGAACACTACTCAAGCCCAAACACCCTAGCCCAAAAGTTCCTGGAATTCATAAACTCAAATGCCATGGAACAACTAGTCACCATCCCCGCAAGAGGAGAAAACATACTTGATCTCATCATCACGAACATGGGAGCACAATGTTCAACACTGGAAGTATACCCCTCACTGGTGAGATCAGATCACAAACTAATCTTGCTGGAGGTCCTCATCCCACCCCCACCTGAAATAAAAAAGACCACAGTAAAGAACTTCTCGAAAGCTGACTTCACACTTCTAAAGACTAGTGTGGTCTCCTTTAAGGCCCCCGAGCCGGCGGAAAACAGTACTCAAGCCGCTGAATCACTTACAAATGCCTTCTACCAGCACCTGCAGGACTGCATGGATAAGGCAATCCCAAGCAAAACAAAGACTCTTTGTACCAAAGGCAAGCGTCCAGTCTGGTGGACCCCAGCCATAAACAAACTCTACAACAAAAGGAGGAAGCTACTACAAGATAGAGCAAAATCCTTAAAAGGTAAGACACCCTTGATCACTATAAGTAAAAACTAAGAGCTCTCATAAAATCATCCAAAGCAAATTTTGAGAGAAAAATAGCTAAAGACTCAAAAGACAATCATAAGGCCTTCTTTAGCTATAAGTTAGAAACCTGGGAGGAAACTCCCAGATATGCTCAGAACTAGTTCAAAATGATGTGAAGATTACTGATCCTACAGACATTGCCAACATACTGGCTGACAGGTTCAGTGCAAACTTCTCCCCTCCCCCAAAAGGAGAGATATCTATACCAAGCGATTGCAGCCCCCAAACATCTCCAACGCCCAAGTGAGAACTGCTCTCTCCAAAGCAATAAACACAGCATCCATGGGACCTGATGGTGTCCCCGGCTGTGTGCTCCACGAACTCAACGAGGAATTAAACCCACAGCTAGGACAGCTGTTTAATCATAGTCTTACCTCTGGATACGCACCCAGGAGTGGCGCACTGCAACTGTGGTCCCACTTCACAAAGGCGTGCCTCCACCGACCCTGGAAATTACCGGCCCATTAGCTTGACAAGCCTTATCTGCAAAGCCATGGAGAGGATCATAATAGACCTCATAAATAAAGACATAGGGAATTTGCAGACTTTGGATCCATCCCAGTTTGGCTTTGTCAAAGGCAGATCATGCCTTCTAAACTTGGTTGACTTTTTCGAAACAGTCACCAAAGCCATTGATGAGGGAAAGGCAGTCCATACAGCCTACCTCGATCTGGTGCTGGCCTTCGATACAATACCCCACTCGGGTATCATTGAAAAACTCATCAGCTTAAATGTTAACCCATACATCACAAGATGGGTTGCAAACTGGCTGAGTGACAGAACCCACAGGGTCAGAGTTGCTGGCGCCATGTCAGACTCAAAGCCTGTCACAAGTGGTGTACCACAGGGCTCAGTCCTGGGCCCACTCTTGTTTGGCATCTACTTTTCCGAAGTACAAGCAAACACAGGAGGGTTATGGCTGACAAAGTTTGCAGATGACTGCAAACTGGGCGCCATAGTAGAAAACACATCTGACACAGATATCCTTCAGAAGGGTCTCACAGAAACGGATAACTGGTGCCAGAGCCATGGCCTAAAGTTAAATGCCAAAAATGCATAGTCATACCCTTCGGGAAAAACAAGGTTACCCCTAGCTACCAAATAGGTGGCAATCCACTGAGCACAGAAGAAGTTATCAGGGACCTGGGGACCCAGGTTGATAGTAGTCTGTCATTCGACACCCATGTAGCTAAAGTAGTTAGGAAGACCTTCTACATTGCCCACCTTATCATGAAGGGATTCTCATCTAGATCAAGGGAGGTCATAGTCTCCTATACTCATCACTCATCAGACCAATGATTGAGTACAATGCCCCATTCGGAATGTATCTGACCCGACACTTGCAGCAGCTGGAGAGGCCACAAAAGTTCCTCACCAAAAGGATAAAGGGTCTCAAACATCTGTCCTATGCTGCCCGACTGAAAGAACTCCAGCTCTATTCAGTCGCCACCGCTTGCTCAGAGGTGACCTTTGCCTAACATACAAGGCCATGTCAAACCCAGATTTGATGAATATGCTGCACCTCAAAAATCTAGATCCATCAGAGCCACAAGGGCGGAGACTTAAACCTCGACACGGCTATTAATAGGACGTGCTGGAGGGATAGATTCATCACCCAAAGACTCCCTATGCTGTGGAATAAAATCCCGGTATATGTGAGGCAGAGCACCTCGCTGGCCTTGTTCAAGAGAAATCTTGACCAATGGATGTGAGATCGCAGATATACCCCAGGGATTACCTCAGTGTCACTGCTTGACAGAGGCACAGCAAAATAATGGGTATAGTTCCCCATACTAAAGGGGTGGCGTAAGCCACAAAACTATGGGCTAGGCTTGTAAATGCCCTCGGGCAGATAGCCTAGTATGAACCTATGAACCTACATTGGAAAATATAAAGTAAAGAAAATGGAGGGGAGGGGGAAGGGAGAGAAATGAAAAAAAAGTTTTTTTTTTTGTTTTTTTATACATATAATTTCCTGTATAGATAGCATATTATACATAAGTCTCTCTAAACTCAAAGTAATAACAATGCATAATGTACTCAAAGCCTTCTTCTCCCTTCAAATTGCACTTTATTTTAGTCATAGCGAATAAGATATTCTTATAACAGTTTCCATCTCACTTCCAATCATACAGTACTGGTCAGCACTGAACATAAACTGTGTTACACCCACAGAGTAGAACAAGAATTCACAATGTAATTATTAAATATGAAATATACATGATATACATTTGTTGTACTGCGGTGGTGGTGCTGCGGTAGCGTTGTCGCCTCACAGTTGGATGTTGCCCGTTCGATTCTCAGTTAAAGCGTCTTCTGTGTGGCGACATGCATGAACGGGCATTCCTTCGTTGAAGGTTGTGCGTTAGGCCCAGCAAGCCAGCACGTAAAACTCTACTGCCAATCATTAGCGGACCAGAGTTCCACTGTGGCGACCCCTAACCAGGAAAAGCCAAAAGACATAAACAAACAAACATGATATACATTTGTTCAGGATAGGTAAATGTTGGGAAGGTAGTATAGTATCTGTGGGTTTAAATGCCAATGCATACATTAGCTCTGAGAAGTTGGGAGATGTTATATGTGTTTCTATTACAAGGCTTATTATTTATATATTAATCTAAACTCTAGGGAATATATATATATATATATATATATATATATATATATAGTTAAAAATAAACAGTGCTTTTTAATGACAAAATAGAGCAGTAGGAAAAGTTACATTACTTTCATGCTTTGTTTGAAAACTTTTTTTTTTGATGACAGTTTTACAGTTTCTAGTATGGGAAACAGATATATGCTGAGTCACATGTATAAAACATTTTTTTTTACTGAAACTCGGCTGTTTCCCACCGAACAAATAAGGGAGACAACTTTGAACATTCTCCTTACCTCGTGCAGTGCTCTCATGAGCTAATTTTTCATGTGTAAAACTTTCTACAGTTTGTGGAATAATCTCTTCTCTCTCTGAAACCCTCGATGATGTGAAGCAACTGGATGATGTCATTACTGTGCGACGAAATTTTCCAGGAAGTGCAGAACTGTATTTTGACTGTAACTTCGTTTAGCAGTCATTTTTGTTTTAAATCAACTGTTATTTACTTAAAATGATCATTTATATGGTTGATTACAATATTACATATTACAATAACATATCATCTTCATCTTTTGTGACTTGAAGAAAGGATTACAGAATAGATAAAGGAAGAAAATGTAAAAAGAAAAGAGGTGAGAGAGGAGATGTTTATGAGAGAACTGTGTATTAAAATGTAAATATCTATGTGCTTTATTCTTAGACCCTACAAGTGTAAATACTGATGGTAACATGTATGTATGTATGTATGTATGTATGTATGTGTGTATATATATATATATATATATATATATATATATATATATATGTATTTGTATGTATATATGTGTGTGTATATATATATATATATATATATATATATATATGTGTGTATATATATATATATATATATATATATATATATATATATATATATATATATGTGTGTGTATATGTATGTATATATGTATATGGGTCTACTTTACATGGTCGACATTTCAGTAAGTCGACTTTTATATGGCCAAGACCATATGATTGGCTTTCAGAATGCCGACTATGCAAAGTTAACATAAACACACAACAAACACTTACCTTAAACTTTTAGTAGGGGGGCTCCACCCCACTGCACCCCCCCATGGTGGGCTCCACCCCACACCCCCAGTAACTTAAATATACCAACTCCGAGATAGCACTATAGTGCAGAAGTGGGAAATTTTTCCATTCCGCACTGTGCAGAGATAGCGGTTCCCCATGGTCGGCTTTTCAAAAGTCTATCATATGGTCTCGGCCATATGAAAGTTGACTTTATGAAAAGTCGACCATGTGAAGGGGACCCATATATGTATATATATATATATATATATATATATATATATATATATATATATACATATGTATATATATATATATATATATATATATATATATATGTGTGTGTGTGTATACATTTTTTCTCTCCCTCATATTTCTTTGAAATGTCACTGCATACTATGATTATTATAGTTACCATACTCAAAGTTAATATCTTCAAAACATTTGTGCAATATTTATATTTAAGTGTCATAAGTAATGTTATGCATATAATTTCAGAATGTTTGCATAGCAAAGAATTGAATAACAAATGTGGTATACTAAAAAGAACTTTGCAAATAGATATCTTATTCTGCCACTAGTGAAAGTGGTTGTATATACATGCGTTTATAGTGATACATCCCATTTGGGGATGATACAATGTTTATTTAAATAACATACTGTTTATAATTACACTTATGTCTTCTAAATAGTCATTCTAAATATAAGTATTTACAAGGGATACTAACTACATGTTAGCCTTGTTCTACTTTTTTTTCTCTCTCTCTCTTTTCAGTCTTTCTTCCCTCTCATGTTCATGTATATAAGTTAAGTAAATGGAAGAGATATAACGAGAGTTACAAACATGTTAATACAAAATAGAATTACATTTAAACAAACCATGGTTTGAACAATAACATAGTGTCCTAGATAATGTATTATATCTGATAACCTAATAGAAACGTTGTTTATACACACAACCTCTTTTATCTATGTTAATAATAAGGCAGTGGGCTAAATTACTTAGTCCTTTTAAATAATCTGTTAGACATTTGCCTTATTTTGGAATGTAAATCATATTTTGAATCTATTAGGTTACACAGGTTTCTTATTAGATATGATATCTATGAATGTATAAACCTTCCAGATAACACTATATTAGGACAATTAATGATTTTGTTAGAATTTGGTTATCTTAATGTTTCTAACTTAAAGTATATAAAGTATGTTATTAGTGGAGTTTGTACTCTGATGTTAAAGTTTAGGGGTTGATCTCAGTGACAGTTGTCATTGGGATTAGGAGGTTATAACTCCAGGTGGGGAGCGTTGGGGTGCTTGTTTTTATCTAGTGTATGTAATAATTTTTTTAAAAAGAGTTTTTTGACATCCAGAGTAGCTTATTTACAGAAAATATAGAGAATAAAGCTCAAGGAATACAGTTTTTTCCTAAAGACATGAGATTTAATATTTTTACTAGGAGCAAATTCACTTTTTTGTGGAAATTTTCACATTATACATATGATATTGATATGTTGCTAACACATCTTTCAGGTACAATTACAAAATGAAAGAAAAAGGTCTATGCTAGCCAAAATCCAGTTTACGTAAAAGTTCCAAACAGAACACTAAATAGCACAAAATTAACGAAACTGGATACTGCTCTTGAATATAAAAAACTTGTTTTAATATCACCACACCATACACATAAGATGGCTTTGGCGGTTGCCCTTCATCAGATAAAAAGATACATTCTAAAATTCTTTATAAAAAAGTATTAACCAATCAGTATACAATGAGAACATTCAATAAAATTCAATAAAACACCCGCCTTTTACTCAATGTGGGTTTTAAAGGGATAACATCATTTAAGCCTGGTTCCCTATGTGCTGTCAGTTCAAGAATCCATTTGGATTCAGCTAGTTCAGTGTTCAACTTGATATCACCCCCCCTGCTGGTCAATTTTAAATTCACAATAACCCTAAAAGTAAACTTGTGTGTAGGGTTATCTTTAACATGCCTAAACAGGGCGTTATGTACATCATTGTTCCTTATACTGAATAAATGCTGAAAAATTCTTGTTTTTAACATTTGATTGGTTTTCCCAATATAAAAACAGTTACATGAACAGCATGCTACTTTGTGTCTATCTTGTACGGCCCTCTTGCATACTCGTTCTTGTTCCACATTATCTGTGCGATCCAGCCAGGGTCTATATGTGTTAGCTCTAAGTGGCTTAGTCTTCTTAATGGCTTCCCCCACCATTCTCTTGTCATACCCTCTGTTGAGGAAACAGCTGCCCAGATATTCAGTCTCCATCTCATACTCGGCATCATCCTTCACTATCCTAGACACCCTACCCATTTGACCTTTCACAACATTGGTGAAGGTATGTCTAGGGTGCATGCTGTCGGACAACAAAGTGTTGCGCCAGCATTCTTTCCTATGTATCCTTGAAGTGAACCCTTCTCTATTTTGAATTAAGCAGACATCTAAAAAATCTATTTCAACCTTCGACGTTTTAATACTGAACCTGAAGAAAGCAGTAGTGGAATGAAGGTATTCTATAAATCTGTTCAGTTCATTAACATCCCCATCCCATAGGACAAAAATATCATCTACGAAACGTAGGTATAAGAACAAATATTTCCTCCATATGTTATCGTTAAACACATAAGAATTCTCCCAAAAAGTAAGGACGAGATTTGCATAAGTATTGGCGCACTAACCTATGGTAGTGATATGAAAGGTATTAGCAATATAATATGTGATAATTGGAATATTTTAGTTAGCGATGACAGCTTGAGAGATTTAGCTGGATCCAAGCCCAACTTTATTTATAAAAGAAGTAGGAATTTAAAGGATATACTCTGCAAAGAGAGAAGTAACCCCAGTGATGTTAGGTCAAAAGTAGGCAAGGCAGGAACCATACCATGTGGTTGTTGTAAAGCCTGTGGTAGCATCAAAAAAGGAGTTGAGTTTATACACCCTATTAGTGGGAAGGTGTATCAGTTTAAAGGTAAGGCAAGCTGTCGTACTACAGATTTAGTATACATAGCAGAATGCTGTTCATGTAACTGTTTTTATATTGGGAAAACCAATCAAATGTTAAAAACAAGAATTTTTCAGCAATTATTCAGTATAAGGAACAATGATGTACATAACGCCCTGTTTAGGCATGTTAAAGATAACCCTACACACAAGTTTACTTTTAGGGTTATTGTGAATTTAAAATTGACCAGCAGGGGGGGTGATATCAAGTTGAACACTGAACTAGCTGAATCCAAATGGATTCTTGAACTGACAGCACATAGGGAACCAGGCTTAAATGATGTTATCCCTTTAAAACCCACATTGAGTAAAAGGCGGGTGTTTTATTGAATTTTATTGAATGTTCTCATTGTATACTGATTGGTTAATACTTTTTTATAAAGAATTTTAGAATGTATCTTTTTATCTGATGAAGGGCAACCGCCCGAAAGCGCTCATCTTATGTGTATGGTGTGGTGATATTAAAACAAGTTTTTTATATTCAAGAGCAGTATCCAGTTTCGTTAATTTTGTGCTATTCAGGTACAATTACATAATATGACTATGTTGAAAGGCATGTCACTTAACATAAATGATTTGAACAATCCGTATAAAAGAAGTAATTTATTTAAATATCTATCTTTTCATAAACCTAATATAGTATTCTTACAAGAAAACCATTTAACAAAAGATACTATTAAATTTCTAGATACAAATAAATACACAAATATAGTAAGCTCAGAGTGTATGAAAAAAAAGAGAGGTGTAGCAATATTGTGGAACAAAACATCACCATTACCCAGAATAATCAAAACATACCAAGACAATAAAGGCTTGCTTTGCTTGGCTGTAATTGAGATGGGTAAGAAACTATATACATTAATAAGCAACTATTGGTTACCTGGTATTGGTACTAATACTATTAGACACATATTGAATCAAATAGTTTTACTATCTAAGAGACATATCATTATAGCAGGTTACTACAACTGTATCTTAGACCCTAAAGATACAACCACTTCAGGAAAAAGAAAAATTACAGCACAAGCTAAACAACTTATGCATTTCATAGACTTATACCTACTAAAAGACATATATTATTTTGTGGATCATAACTCATTACAATACACATTCTGTTCTAATAGATACAAAACATATTCTAGAATTGATATAATATTTCTTTCCACACAGATAATGAATAACTTGACCAAAAGCAAAATTATATCCTACCCAATCTTGGACCATAATATTATCATATTTGAACTTAATATTAATAACACCCATAGTGTCCAAATTAAAAGGATTCCAGCATATCTCACACAACTTAAGGATTTTCAATTATTCATAACAGAAGATACACAAAACTTCATTAATATAAACTCAGTATCAGACACACATGATATATTAATTTGGGATTCCCTAAAAGCATATTTATATGGACAAATAAACAAATGGTTTCATAGTAAGATGAAAATATGGGCTAAAGATATAAGAATAATGCAGGATAAACTGGACTCACTATACACAAATAATAAAGACAACTTGTCTTCAAAGAATATAAGGGATGAGATATACAAACTAAATGAGGACTATAAATCTATCCTACATCATAAAACAAAGATAACACTAGAAAAATATAGGTTACTTGCTTATTCTGTAAATCCTAAACATCTATCAAACTTAAGAATAAGACCAAAAGATTAAATAAATATAATTATATTAAAGAAATACATTCTGAAAAAAAGAAAAGAGAAGTACATAGTATGCAAGATATATTAGAAGAGTTTAGATGTCACTTTCATGAAATTAATCAATCCACACAACAAATTCAATCACACGATAACATAAGAGATTATATTAACAAGACTATATATCTAATAAACGAAACAAACAACAAATAGAAGTTATTGATAAACAAATTACTTTATCAGATATACAAAGTCAAGTAAGTAAGCTTAAACTAAACAAAGCTCCAGGTAACGAAGGAATTATTCCTGAAATATATAAGATAATGACTGCAAAAAGTATATAATCTGGCCCAAAATGATAATATTACACCCCCCATCCTGGAAATATACATTTATATCCCCTATGTTGAAATCAAATAAAGACCCAAAATGCAGTTCCTCATACAGACCAATATCTTTACTGAATATCGATTATAAGACGTTTATGAATATATTCTCAGAAAGATAGAAGAAATCCTTACCCCACTTAATAGACAAAGACCAGACAGGATTTATAACTAACAGAAGTACTTTTGATAATATAAAACAAACCCTAGCTATTATATACTTCTCACAAAGGAAGAAAAGGAACTTATCATTAATTAGTCTTGATATTAATGTGGCCTTTGATTCTAGTAACTGGATCTATCTATTTACTCTTTTGGAATGCTTACATTTTTCCCATATTTTTATTAATCTTCTAAAACATTTATATGAAGAAAGCTATGCATATACCAAAATAGGGTAATATATTTCCAATAAAATATCTATTACAAAAGGCACCAAACAAGGATGTCCTCTCTCTCCTCTTCTATTTACTTTGATCATGGAACCCTGGGTAAATGAAATAAGAAACAATAAAGAAATAAAGGGTTTGGAAATGGATAAAGACAATATAGCTAAAATCCAGCTGTTGGCAGATGATGTTCATATCACCACAAAGGGAAATGCCTCCTTATTCATGTCATTATATAAATCAATTAAAACATTTCAAATGATGTCCAGTCTATCATTCAATGACAATAAAACAAAAATTCTACCTATATATCCTAATAATAAAAAAAAGGATGATAGGAAATAATACATATCACATTGCTAATGCAGATCAAATCACATATCTTGGAATCATTCTTGCCAAAGACATTAAATCAATAATTCAAATAAACTATAACAAATGTTTACAAAATATCCAAGAATTATTTTCAAATGAATTGAACACTGAACTAGCTGAATCCAAATGGATTCTTGAACTGACAGCACATAGGAACCAGGCTTAAATGATGTTATCCCCTTAAAACCCACATTGAGTAAAAGGCGGGTGTTTTATTGAATTTTATTGAATGTTCTCATTGTATACTGATTGGTTAATACTTTTTTATAAAGAATTTTAGAATGTATCTTTTTATCTGATGAAGGGCAACCTACCAAAGCGCCATCTTATGTGTATGGTGTGGTGATATTAAAACAAGTTTTTATATTCAAGAGCAGTATCCAGTTTCGATTAATTTTGTGCTATTCAGGTACAATTACATAATATGACTATGTTGAAAGGCATGTCACTTAACATAAATGATTTGAACAATCCGTATAAAAGAAGTAATTTATTTAAATATCTATCTTTTCATAAACCTAATATAGTATTCTTACAAGAAACCCATTTAACAAAAGATACTATTAAATTTCTAGATACAAATAAATACACAAATATAGTAAGCTCAGAGTGTATGAAAAAAAGAGGTGTAGCAATATTTTGGAACAAAACATTACCATTACCCAGAATAATCAAAACATACCAAGACAATAAAGGCTTGCTTTGCTTGGCTGTAATTGAGATGGGTAAGAAACTATATACATTAATAAGCAACTATTGGTTACCTGGTATTGGTACTAATACTATTAGACACATATTGAATCAAATAGTTTTACTATCTAAGAGACATATCATTATAGCAGGTTACTACAACTGTATCTTAGACCCTAAAGATACAACCACTTCAGGAAAAAGAAAAATTACAGCACAAGCTAAACAACTTATACATTTCATAGACTTATACCTACTAAAAGACATATATTATTTTGTGGATCATAACTCATTACAATACACATTCTGTTCTAATAGATACAAAACATATTCTAGAATTGATATAATATTTCTTTCCACACAGATAATGAATAACTTGACCAAAAGCAAAATTATATCCTACCCAATCTTGGACCATAATATTATCATATTTGAACTTAATATTAATAACACCCATAGTGTCCAAATTAAAAGGATTCCAGCATATCTCACACAACTTAAGGATTTTCAATTATTCATAACAGAAGATACACAAAACTTCATTAATATAAACTCAGTATCAAACACACATGATATATTAATTTGGGATTCCCTAAAAGCATATTTATATGGACAAATAAACAAATGGTTTCATAGTAAGATGAAAATATGGGCTAAAGATATAAGAATAATGCAGGATAAACTGGACTCACTATACACAAATAATAAAGACAACTTGTCTTCAAAGAATATAAGGGATGAGATATACAAACTAAATGAGGACTATAAATCTATCCTACATCATAAAACAAAGATAACACTAGAAAAATATAGGTTACTTGCTTATTCTGTAAATCCTAAACATCTATCAAACTTAAGAATAAGACCAAAAGATTAAATAAATATAATTATATTAAAGAAATACATTCTGAAAAAAAGAAAAGAGAGGTACATAGTATGCAAGATATATTAGAAGAGTTTAGATGTCACTTTCATGAAATTAATCAATCCACACAACAAATTCAATCACACGATAACATAAGAGATTATATTAACAAGACTATATATCTAATAAACGAAACAAACAACAAATAGAAGTTATTGATAAACAAATTACTTTATCAGATATACAAAGTCAAGTAAGTAAGCTTAAACTAAACAAAGCTCCAGGTAACGATGGAATTATTCCTGAAATATATAAGATAATGACTGCAAAAAGTATATAATCTGGCCCAAAATGATAATATTACACCCCCCATCCTGGAAATATACATTTATATCCCCTATGTTGAAATCAAATAAAGACCCAAAATGCAGTTCCTCATACAGACCAATATCTTTACTGAATATCGATTATAAGACGTTTATGAATATATTCTCAGAAAGATAGAAGAAATCCTTACCCCACTTAATAGACAAAGACCAGACAGGATTTATAACTAACAGAAGTACTTTTGATAATATAAAACAAACCCTAGCTATTATATACTTCTCACAAAGGAAGAAAAGGAACTTATCATTAATTAGTCTTGATATTAATGTGGCCTTTGATTCTAGTAACTGGATCTATCTATTTACTCTTTTGGAATGCTTACATTTTTCCCACATTTTTATTAATCTTCTAAAACATTTATATGAAGAAAGCTATGCATATACCAAAATAGGGTCATATATTTCCAATAAAATATCTATTACAAAAGGCACCAAACAAGGATGTCCTCTCTCTCCTCTTCTATTTACTTTGATCATGGAACCCTGGGTAAATGAAATAAGAAACAATAAAGAAATAAAGGGTTTGGAAATGGATAAAGACAATATAGCTAAAATCCAGCTGTTGGCAGATGATGTTCATATCACCACAAAGGGAAATGCCTCCTTATTCATGTCATTATATAAATCAATTAAAACATTTCAAATGATGTCCAGTCTATCATTCAATGACAATAAAACAAAAATTCTACCTATATATCCTAATAATAAAAAAATAAAAAAAGGATGATAGGAAATAATACATATCACATTGCTAATGCAGATCAAATCACATATCTTGGAATCATTCTTGCCAAAGATATTAAATCAATAATTCAAATAAACTATAACAAATGTTTACAAAATATCCAAGAATTATTTTCAAAATGGAATACAATAATATTTACTACTGAAGAAAGACTAACCATTATAAAAATTATAATTTTACCTAAAATCTTATACATAATACAATCCATTCAAATTCTACCCTCAAAAAGGTTTCTAAATAAACTAAACACTTTAATACTAAGATTCTTTTGGTCACAAATAAAAACCTAGAATTACTATTGATCAACATACTAACAGCTGGAAGAATGGTGGAATAGTTTTCCAAGATCTAAATCTCTATTCGATTTCCGCTATAATCAGATCAATTTCTCAGCTCTTAGATATAACCTATTTAGCTAAATGGAAATATTTATGGGAAGTATCAGCCATGGAACTTATAACGAGACCAACAATATATTAACTAGAATTCATAAACACACCTTTGTTAGAAAAAAAATGATCATTTTGCATAAAGGTAATTGACTTTCCTTGTCATTCATGAGAGCAAGTTAGAAAAGTAAGGTTATAGTGTATGTTAATGTATAAATACTGGATGTCTATGTACATACTTTAGTTTGTTTGCTTTGTTATTCGTATATTCATATTTAAATGCTTTAAATATATGTTATCAATTTGTAAATCTATAATGTAAATTATCTTATATATGTCTATGTGATTGTTTTCATTATAATCAAAATCAATAAAACTGTTTAAAAAAATAAAAATAAAAAAAGAAGTGAAGTTTCAATAAAGCATAGAGGAAATAGGATTTGATTATCTGGTCCAGCAACAATTTGAGGTAATACATATATATATATATATATATATATATATATATATATATATATATATATATATATATATATATATATATATATATATATATATATATATATATTTATATGGGTCTACTTCTTTTGACCTAACTCCCATTTGCCTGACACCCATTTGCCTGAGACCAAATGACTGAAATTTCATTTCCCTGACACTTCATTTGCCCGACACTTCATTTCACTGACAAGTATTATTAGCAAGAAAATCGAATATGCCCCCTTCCCCACTGTAGTGTGACCCTGGAGTTAGAATATATAGTTAGGGGGGGTGTGGGGGGCATAGCCCCCCACAACGGGGGGTGTGGGCCCCCCACTTACTTTTCTTTTACTAAGCAATATTACATCAAAAGTTAACAATATCATATGAAATGAAGTGGGGGGCTTTGCCCCCCACACCCCCCTAACTATATATTCTAACTCCAGGGTCACACTACAGTGGGGAAGGGGGCATATTCGATTTTCTTGCTAATAATACTTGTTAGTGAAATGAAGTGTCGGGCAAATGAAGTGTCAGGCAAATGAAATTTCAGTCAAATGGGGTCAGTCAAATGAGTGTCAGGCAAATGAAAGTTAGGTTAAAAGAAGTAGACCCATATATATATATATATATATATATATATATATATATAAAATAACATTTTTGGACACTGGACAGTGAACTAAAGAACTGAAGAATCTTGGTATTTTATAGACCCTAAAAGCTGACATATGTTTAGAAGTTTGCTCTATGAACATTCATTACTACAATTATAATTTAGGTGGGGGAGGATGGGGTCCTATTCCAATGGTCAATATGGTGAATGGATTTAAATGTATAATTATTGTAAAGCATTTCTTTTTATATAAGCTTGAAGTGTAAATAGCATATGGTAGTGTTCATGATTTAGATATAAAAGCAAAATAAGCATTGATTTTAATTAGCTAAGTCAGAAAAGGATATCTTGTGCTTCTCTACAAGGAACATATCACTTTGGGGGACTGTAATCCTTTTAAGAATATAAGGGTGCAAATGTTTTTTGTAACAAAAAAAATATTCAATTATCTCTGGGCTATGAATGAAATGGGTTCACTGTAGATCAGTCCACTACCCTGGTTAACATAAGTAAGTAAATAGATCAATATAAAGAAGTAGCTTTTATTTTCATTGATGTTTGTGTAACATCTATTGGTCAAGCTTATAAGGATATTGAAGAAATGTTTTAATCAAGGTCTTGGTAAATATATCACTTTGGTCCAGATTCCAAAAGAGTTGAAGCTTAGTGAAAGTCTATCCTGATTCTAAAAGACCTGCGTTCTGTGTAAGTGACTTACTTCGGTGTTACACCTATCTATAAACAGGCTTACACCAGGAGCCAAATTCCAAAACATCTGCTCTCAGTCTGCGCTCCATGTAAGTGTTCACTTGCACTGAGAGCAAGTCTATTGGAATCAGGGTCAATAATTATGCCTCTTAATGCCTCTTTTTAGACTTACCATGGCTGGTTTAATGACGATGCAATCAGTATTTTAGGGTTAGAGAATAATATTCTAGCCGATGATGACAGTATTTAATTTAATCAGAGTTAATATGATTCTAATATCAGCTATATCATATATTTAAGCAGTAATAAATGGTTGTGACGTTGATTGTGCAAGTATTTCCACACAAGTATTAGATTTAGACAAGGATGGCAAAGACTGAATGATCTAAAAAAGAACAAGTGAAGAAATGTTATGCATACCACACCATAACCATTACTTACTGCTGTCATACTTTGGAGTTTCATACCGTTCTAATATATCTTACTGATACAAAGTTTAGTTGGTATAGGGTCAGTTTTCAAAATTATTTTGTGCTGTTATGGATTTGTATAATTGCATTTTGGCTTGTATTTATTTATTTATTTATTTATTTTCACTATTAGTGTTCATGTTTATGTTATATTAGACATGTTTTACTTTTTTTTAGAATATGTGATTTTTTATTGTGTTCTTCATTTTTAAAATCCAGATTAGCTTTATTATGTTATTATTACAGTTTTTAGTTTTATTTTCTTCTCTTTTTGTTTGGTTATGCTGGTCAGTGTAAACTCTGAGGAAAATTTATAATTAATGATTAATTAATTATTTTTAATATATGGTAGTTTTTTTTTTAATATATGGCAGTTTTATCTTTCTAGTCATACACATAATACACTATCGCTACTGTAAATTTATGTAAAGATATGTGAAATTGTACAACATTCAGAAACAATATGCAAGGTACAAAAGTGAGCGTATGCAGGCCTATGAATCGCACACCATTTGTGGATAGCAGTGTTAATATACCATGGCAACAATACAGTGCCTGAAGCATACACTGTCATTACATGACAGTGCACAGACTTGGTATGCCATCCTAATGTACAAGTCCAGAGGTCATGGGCAAATGTGAGTAACATGATCTGAACATGTATAGGTGCCTAGCACAGTACTAGATACCCATCAGTAGGCGTCACAAATATCATGTAAGTGATCAAACTTTGACATGAGTTCATAAAGTCAGTCTTGGAGATCATATGAAATCAGAAAGTACAGGAAAATATTGATGCTGTCAAATGTAATACAAAATTGTATAAAATCCACAGAAAATAATCAGCTTCATAGAGGTATGCAGCTATATGCACTAGTTCTGCTATATATATGCCATATGCAAGAAAATGAACTTTTTTGGCCTGTTTGATCTCTGCCTGGAGCGGGTATCCTCTTACATTCTTCCACATTGGTTTAAGCCTGTATGCCCTCCTGTGCCAAAGATAGCTGATATTTGCTGTGGTAGAGGACATGATTCCAGTGGGCCACACACCTGTGGACACGTGGACAAATGGAAATTAGAGGACAAACATCTGATTGTCCATTGGAGGGAGTGATTTAAATGTCAGTGTTAAGGGAGTGCAGGCTTCTGCTGCATGCTCTCTTGAGGAATGGACATTTTGTATTGTTCATGGCAAGAACCATAAGTGGAGCGAAAAGTGCTGAGTAGACATAAAAACAGCTGTGAATGCAGTGGTTGATGACGGAGTGATCATGACAGAGCACCACAAAAGAGTCACAGATATGTAGCTTCAGGCCAAAAAGAGGGTACTTCTGCTGCAATCTACCTTGGACCGTGGGTGCTACCCCACCCATGTTATGCTGCTGACAGAGGATGAGTTACTAATGCTGGCCCCTGTCCCAGAGCTATCCGTTATGGGTATTACAGATGAGTTTGAGGCTGAGGTCCCTCATGGAGGAGATGAGTTACATAACACTGCCATGTTTGTATTCTGCTCTGCCATATTCCAGCAAAATGTATGCGCTATGCAGAACTAATGATGCTTAGTAACATTACAAATTATTTTGGTGTGGAAGCATCATGGTTTTCCAAGTGCCATGCATCCATAGTTGTCAGACATTCCATCAGGTCTGGTTCGCTTATGGCTTGTACCATAGCTATGAAAACAGATAAGCTGAGTACTTAAAGTTGCCAAAGAAAGTTAAAAAGGGAAAGGAAAAATGAAAATCTACCCAATCTGAGTCCCAAGGCTCAGCGTACCCCAGGGAATAGAAGTTGATTATGCTAGAATTATCATCTACAATGGACTTAGCTGGACTGAGAAAATTAGCAGCACTGACAGGCCAACTGCATCCTACAAAAAGTCCAACAATCCAGTAGTTCAAACCTTAAAGAGCAACAAGTTTATTCAAAAAAAAATCCCAAAAACCAATGCCCCAGAAATTAGATCCAAAAGTAAGGTCAAGACCAAAATGGTGTTAGACTGCAGAAGAGGCAGCCAACACTGGGTGCACTGCAGAGTACCTTTGCAAAATGGATTAATATAACTTTTGATACAAATGGTTCTTTGTCACTTTTTATCTTCTCTTTTATTAAATTTGGCACTCAAAACTTGTAATGCTTCTACATTGATTTGTACAGAATAGGTGATGCTGGAAGTGAATGCGCTATGTAAACCTTCTTTAGAAGAATTTTCACTGAAGAAAACTTCTTAAGTCCATCTTCTTTTACTAAGTACATATTTTTACTTCTTACATGCTGATAACCAGTCTAGATGGGGGTTGTATCTCTCACATCCTTGTTGGCCTGCTGATGACACCACCTCTTCCTAAAAATGTATATTGCTATTATCTTTGATAGATGCCTTGTCTCTGTATAAGTGGGTTGACACCAGTTAAACTAAATAAATCAGTAGTGATAAATGATTCATGAAAACATATGGGTTTCTCAATGGATTCGATAAGACTGTCTTCCTCAATAGCTTCCAAGCAAATTTCATTGGATTATATAAAACATAGTGAAAGCCACGTCAGTAGTAGATTTTGGTTCATGTTTTAAAAGTATCATGACACTTCTACTTATTGCATTTATCTTTTATGTAATCCCACCAGGTACAAATACCTCCTTGCCAAGGATGACTAAGCAGCGTATTTGATTGTGTGCTCTATATGGTTCTCAATGGATACCAACCAACCAAGCCTCATTCCATTAGATATATTTGAGTGAACAAAGTTAGTAAACCACAAAGAAGTCCCTAGTACACAATTAAAACCCAAAGAACCAAATAAGTTCACTTTTAGTGGACCTCACTGGGAATTGTCGCTTATTTAAAAAACCCAAAAGTAAGCAGCTTAGTTCATCTAAGTTTATTAGACAAGAAATATAAAAAAATCAAGTAATAGTTAATAGTTGTACAAATGGACAACATCCATGCACACTGCATATTTTGGGTTTTGAAATAAGTGACAATTCCCTGTGAGGACCACCAGCAGTGCACATATTTGGTTCTTTGAACGAACAAAGCTCTTAACTCATCCTTAAATATATTTTGGTTGGGATATAATATAGCATTAGATACACAAAAGTGGTAGTTCTGTCTATCACTGAAAATACAGATGGCAACAAATGCTCTGCTAGACATTTTCAGCAGAGTAGGTGGTCCCAAAGTAATATTGGTGGAGGTGCCAACTTTATGCTAGACCTGCTAGGCTGTTTGTAAAAGCATTGTGGGATAAAACATTTAAAGACTACACTCACCACCCACAGACTGAAGGTTTGGTGAAGAGGTTGAACTCAACAGTGAAGTCCATGTTGAATGTTGAAGGCATTTACAGACCATCTCCAGTGGCAGTGAGAGAAGTACCTGTCCATCTTATATTTGTACACAAAGAGATACCACAGGAGCCCACAGGTATTTCTTCCTTTCAGCTGCTGGATGATTACAGGGTAAGGGGTCTCTGGATTTAATTCTTGGTGAGTGTAAGGGTGAGTATAAATCCTGCAAGGATACAATTGAGGAAGATGTCCTAAACTTCAGGAGTAGGCTTAGGAGGTCATAGTAATGGCCCAGAAGTACTTTACACAAGCAAGACACTTCAGTATGTCTGGCATAATGACAGACAGAGACAAAGACTGAGAAGTTCTTATTGATAGTGGTTGATGATGCTTCTTCTTGTCAGACATACAAAAGTGCAAACAGATTGGGAGGATATTTTTACTATTATGAAAAAGGTGAGTTATGTTAAATGTAGGGCAGAGTTGCCAATCAGAAGGAAAAAGAACAAATTCCAGCAAGTTAATATAATAAACAACTACTGTGACAGACAGGTCTTGGTTCTCAATATCTACAATGAGTTACAGGAGAAACTGGTGGGGAATCTGGTCATAAACGTTCTCAATGAAGCTCAGTCTGATACCTTTGAGGATGAGGTAGCCCTACTGCTGCAGCCATCACTTACCCATCTAAAGAACCCAAGCAATATTAATGGAATTTGGGAATGCATTTACTGGTAAGCCAGGATAGACCCACCTGGTAGACCATCCATTGGACACTGGATGCCAGTGATGCATTAAGTAATTCTCTTGCAGGGTACTTGATAAGATTTGGCTAAGCCCTAAGAGTGGAATCACACAGCATTTTGGAACTGGGATTAGTCCAGGAATCCAACAGTCTCTGATCCTGACAAGTGAAGCTGGTAGAAAAGAAAGATGGTAGCACCAAGTTCTGTGTAGACTATAGCAAACTAGATGCATGCATAGAGGCAGATCCTTAATCCATATCCAGGACAGCTGGACCCTCAGAGAAGCTGGGTAGGGCCAAGTATCTAATCACTTCTGACTTGCCAAGGGTATCTACAGACATAGACAGGTTTACATCTGTGACCCCTTTGGGCTTATATGGGCTTACTAAAATGCACGGCATAAAAAGAAAACTTTTCAGAGGTTAATAAATCACATTCTCATAGGACTGGGAGAGTATGCTCCTCCTTACCTGGATGATATTGCAACCTAGACCTAGTCATGGCCAGAACATGTTCAACACATCAGGGAGGTGTTGCGTAGACTGCAAAGGATGGGTTGCATGTTAAGCTCAATGGGTGTCAGGTAGGAATGACAAAGATACCATATCTCTGCTATAGAGGGGGAGGGTGATGTTTAGCCAGAGCCTGCCAAGGTGAAGGTTATTCGGGCAGGGCTTGACCCTGTTACCAAGGATACTAACTCAGCTAACTTTTTAAGACAAAGAATTTGATAGTGTACTAGCGGAACTGACCCTCATCTCAAGCTCCATTTCTTGAGCTATGTCTCCAGAAAACTTGCTTGGTCCTGTGAGAGACAGATTGTGATGCCATGGAAAAGAAACTGATGTAAAATTTGATGTCCATGATTTTATATTTTCTTAGTTCAGAATGAGACAAGTTTATAAGTTGTATTTAAGTCCCATAAAATCTGCAGAAGAAACTGTATTATGACATCAAATTTATAAGATGGCTTAACAGTAACAAGAGAAATGCATTTGTTCTTTTACGTAATATGGAAGATATATATGTAGATGCATATATTTTATTCTCTGGAAAATGGAGCAGATGTGTTTGCAATGTAAGAGATGTTTCTGACTCAGAGAATAATTAATTTCTGTTCTGTGTTTGCAGATGGGCCATAAAAGGAGCAATCAGGAAACTTTGAGCTTAGAACTAGTTGGATGCAGTTAACAGCAAGATATAACATTCTCTGTTTAATTCCAGCTGACCTTCATGTTGGTTTCCTCAGAGTAAATAAAAAACAATCAATGCAAGTCAGTCTCATTCTGGACTTTGCTGTGTAACATCTGTGGAGGTTCTTTATTCTGCACTCTGCCTTTATACTGTTCTTGTAACTTAACTTGGACATGAATCAGTATTGCTTGAGCTTGATTCAGTCAGGTTACTTATCTAGTGTAATTTTTTATTAAGTATCCTCTCTGTGTAATTATTTTTCTAATTTTCTGGGCAAATGTATATACCTTTGCATATTTAAATTGTATCAGTGTTGTATAACTGCTTTTTTATAAAACAAAAACAATGATAAAAAATGAATACAAATAATTAAATAAAATCAGTAACAGTTCAAAACTTCTGTACAAAATAAGAAACAGAAGTCATATCACATGCTTCCATCACTTTATTATACCAGCAAATGCTTTCATCTCCTTAATGAAACTTTTTTAGAATGTTAAAAACAATCACAACTTACAAATTTAAAAGAAACAATATTGTTATTAAAAAATCAACAGATAATTTGTAAGTAAAATATTTTTACTTAAACACTTTGAAAATGTTGTGGCTTGCTACATTCTATGTATTTATTAAGTGTCAATAGGGTGTTTATTGCTAACCAGTGACAAACTGTTGATATTTGCCTGTAATTAGCCATACTGTTCTGCATAGTACCATTTGTGTTTATCATTATTACCATCTGGCTATTGACCAAGAGTGACATAGTAACTTGTGTGTCTGTAGCCCAATGATCTAGGATGATGGTAGATCCAACTTGCAGGAAGAAAGCTGTGAGAACCTGGATAATTATTTTAGCTTTCTCTGGAAATTGTGTGTGTGTGTGTGTGTGTGTGTGTGTGTGTGTGTGTGTGTGTGTGTGAGTGTGTGTGCAAGTATTGGTTCGTGCAGCATGTATTGTCACTGTTGATGCTGAATTTCATGAGGAATGTGAATACATGAAAGTGATGTTTTTAGCCCGTGGTTACCCCGAGTTATTGATTAATGAAATGATTAATGAGGTTTCAATGAAACGTCAGTCACATTTTTATACACCGCTTTTAAATAAGACTAGTAATAGTCTAATATGCAATAATGATGAGACTTCTAATTTTGTTGAAACTACTTTAATTCAGCATGACTCTAAGGTTCTATCTACTTCTTTTATTACTACATATAATTTGGATAGTAATAGTTGTTTTAGAATCTTGAAGAAAAACTGGGAAATTTTTAAGTGTGATAGTAGTGTCTTTAATAGTGTAGGTGAATACCCTCTTGTGACATATAGGAGAGGTATGAATCTTAAAACTTACTGTGAACTTAGGAAAACTAACATTGTTAGGACCCCTGGCATGTATAAATGCCAAGCTTGCAATTATTGTTCATACATTATAGAATCTAACAGGTTTAGTGTAAACAATTTACATTATAATTTGAAATGGAGAAACAATTGTAACTCTAAGTTAGTTGTGTATCTTGCTAAGTGCCAGTTTTGTCCAGCATTTTACGTTGGCAAAACTGAAAGAAAACTCTGAAATCGTATCTATGAGCATTTGTATGCTATAAGGAAAAATAAAACTGAAAATGCTTTGGCTAAGCATGTTGGTTCCTTTCCTGACCATAAGTTTAAATTTATCATAATAGATCAAGTTCATAGTGATTTTAGAGGTGGCCCTGAGGTTCTTAAACTTGATGAAATGGAACTTTCCTGGCAAATAAGACTTAATGCCTATTGTTTGCCAGGTTTAAATGAAGGATGTATTCTGAGTAGCATATTAAAATTGAAAAATTTAAGATGCTAAAAATCTGTTGACATTTTAATATATTTTGGTTCTTTCAGTTGGTTTGTTTTATTAAGTATTTTATTATATGTTTATGGTTGCAAAACTAGTAAAAGTAAGGTGGCATTATGTATTACTGTGTAGTAACTCTTTAAGAAACTTTTAAATGATTTATGTATGTATTTTCTGATTGGTTAGTAAGGTGTATTTAAATGGGATGTTTTATTATGTGATTTGTCTGATGAAGTTTGTGATTTGCCATAAACGAAAAGCGCTTAACAATACATCACCTTTGTGTGTGCCTCTTTCATCCTGCTCAGTTTTTACTTAGTTCGTTTGTTTTCATTTCCTAGTTTGTGAGACCATTTGTGTTTATCATTATTACTATCTGGCTATTGACCAAGAGTGACATAGTAACTTGTGTGTCTGTAGCCCAATGATCTAGGATGATGGTAGATCCAACTTGCAGGAAGAAAGCTGTGAGAACCTGGATAATTATTTTAGCTTTCTCTGGGAATTGTGTGTGTGTGTGTGTGTGTGTGTGTGTGTGTGTGTGTGTGTGTGTGTGGGTGTGAGTGTGTGTGCAAGTATTTGTTTGAAAGTTACTATGAGAAGGGGGCACTGGAAAATACTGTAGCTCATACAGAGAATGCTGAGGAAGGATTCTGGGGTTCTAGGTCAAAGACATAGCTTGGTAAGTAGTCATTGTGGTATCTTAGTTCTGAATGTAGATGTTGGAAGCCTAAACCCAGACAACAATGCATGTTCCCTGTTTGATCTTGAGGCCATGTTGTATTTATTGAATTGGCTACAGAATCATATTTGTGTATTGGTGCCAGTAGTGTAACTCAATAGTCCTTTTTCTGGTTGCAGACAGACTATTTTGGGGAAGTGAAGGGGATCTAAGCTACTGTCCTTCACATATGCAGGTGTTCAGTGGTTAGTTACAGTGAGTTTTCCAATGTGGACATCACCATAAAATCTGTGCCACTTATAGTGTTCTCCTTGCAGCCAGCCTGTTTTGTGACAGTGAAGTAGATCCAAGGATCATGGCTACTGCCCCTCACATACACAGGTCCCCCACAAGGGCATCAGCATAAAACCTGTACCACTTGTAATATTCTCCTTGCATCTTCTCTTTTCCTAATAAGCTTGCTGGCATTATTCATATTATTTACTGTGGGCATGATTCTTATTACTTCCTGTTTTATGTCTTGGGCTGTAGCTGATAAAGACAAAAAGAAATGCAAGCTCTCCAGTTTATTAATGAGTAAAAGACTGAAAGTGGATTTAATTTCAGAAGTTATATGTAGGTCTAACACATTAGAAAATGTGGTGTAAATTGGCATGTTAAAGAAAGATGTGCATTAAAATATCTGAGATAATCTTGACCAAAAAGTAAACAGGACTTGTATAAAAAGTACTGGAGAGATTGTTTGAATGTTCATTTAAAAAGCTTAATACAGTTACCCACAAGCAAAGAAACAACTTGAACCACAACGGAAACATTCAGCAAGCAGAAGGAAATCAAGAAAGTCTTAAAAGGACAGACCTGAACATAGAATGCTGGGAATAGAGCAGGACTGAATTAAGGAAATATTATCCAGGATCAGTGTAAGGAAATCAGTAATGGAATTAGGTTGCCTTCTAGTGGAAGCCACATATTAGGAAATTGTGAAGAAATTCAAAAATGTATGGGAAAGATAAAAATAGATAATAAAATAAGGAGACTTAATAGACCTTCCTATCATTACAATTTCCATTTATTTTCAAGCTATGATTTATTGGAAGAAATACTGCAAATATTGTATGCATCACCTTCTGTTTCAGATAATTTAAAAACATCCATTTGGGAATCCTGTTTGTGGGATTAAGCTATTTGTTGTCTCATGGCTGTTGACTACACTGCTAAAAGCTAGAGTGGCTAATTAACTAGAAGTGTCTTTGTGTCTTGTGAAGGGTGATATATTCTATAATACAGAAAACACGGACTATGCTAGGCATCTCACAAAAGCCTAGCACACCACTTACATTTAACTTTGTATTCCATGGCTCCTGGCCATAACAGAATGATGGATGTTAGTGCAGATGCCCTACCACAAGTGCCTTTCCCTTTATTATTTACAGTCATGGCATTCTGTATGAGTCAGCACACTGTCATATCATATTTAATGATGGGCATATCCCATGACAAGATGTACAGAATAAACCTTATAAAAAAAGTAAATTTATTGTTAGTCTTTTTTTAACTGAAACATCAAGAAAGAGTAGAGATAGCTATAACAATAAACCGGTAACAAAACTATATCACACGCAGGGTAAAATATTCTCTGGCAGTGATAAAAATATTTCCTTATCAGTTTCATGCAATAATAATCCAGAATAAGTTAATGTTTACCACATTCTCTTTTTTATAAGCTACAGACTATTGTGCTGAGTTACTTGCTTAAATGTCCTTTGTGTGAGATATAACAGTGCAGCACCTGTGGGAGGAATCATTACTCAGTCATTATAGAAGGAAATAATGAGTTGTTTCACTATTAGTAGGAAACATAACTGTTTTGTATACCTCTAGATGTTCAGATCCACTGCAAAGGAGCTGTGTAGTATATTTATAATAGGTGCATGTGTGTGTGTGTGTGTGTGTGTGTGTGTGTGTGTGTGTGTGTGTGTGTGTGTGTGTTAAAAAGAGACAAAGAGGTCTGTGATGTCAGTGATACAAAGAAAGCACAAAAAATATGTACATTATAACCACAATATATCTTAATACTTAAAGTGTTAGGCTAAAATAAGCTTACCAGCTTAAATATTAACCCATATGTCACAAGATGGGTTGCAAATTGGCTCAGGGATAGAACTCACATGGTCAGAGTCACGGGTGCCATGTCCGACTCTAAACCAGTTACACGTGGCGTCCCACAGGGCTCAGTCCTGGGACCTTTCTTGTTCAGTATATACTTCTCTGAGGTACAGACAAACACGGGAGGACTGTGGCTTACCAAGTTCGCAGATGATTGCAAACTGGGAGCCATAATCGACTCGCCGGCTGACACAAGCATCCTCCAGAAGGGCCTTATGGAAACTGATACCTGGTGTCAGAACCATGGCCTCAAGCTAAATGCCAAAAAGTGCATAGTCATCCCCTCTGGGAAAAACAAATTGCCCACAAACTACCACATAGGAGGTAATCCACTAAGTATGGAAGAAGTAATTAGGGATCTGGGGACCCAAGTAGATAGTAACCTCTCCTTTGACAATCACATTGCCAAAATGGTTAGAAAAACCCTCTATATAGCTCACCTAATCACAAAAGGGTTCACATCTAGATCGAGAGGTCATTGTGCCCCTCTACTCATTACTCATCAGGCCCATAATTGAGTACAATGCCCCATTTGGGATTTACCTTACCCGACACCTGCAACAGCTGGCGAGACCTCAAAAATACCTCACCAAGAGGATTGTGGGCCTCAAACAGATGCCCTATGCAGCTCGACTAAAGAAACTCCAGCTCTACTCAGTTGCTTACTGCCTACTCAGAGGCAATCTCTGCCTGACGTACAAGGCCATGTCTAACCCGGAATTGTTGGACATGCTCCACCTCAAAAAAGCCAAATCCATTAGAGCTACACACTCCAGGGATTTAAACCTTAGCACAACAATAAATAGGACATGCTGGAGGGATAGGTTCATATCCCAAAGGCTTCCCTCATTCTGGAGTAGAATCCCAGTCCATGTTAAGCAGAGCCCCTCGCTGACCCTCTTCAAGAGAAATCTTAATGAGTGGATGGGAAATCATAAATTTACTCCTGGGATCACTTCTATGCTCAGGAATCTAGTCTAAAAGGGAGGTGAAAGCCAACACATTCTGGCTAGGCTTATAAATGCCCTAGGGCAGATAGCCTAGTACCTACCTATGAACCTATAAATATGAACATCTGGTTTTGAATCCCCTTAAGCCCCCTATTGTACTGTATTGAACCCTAAGTTAGTCACTTAATCTTGTGGATCTCCTTGGATCTCCCCTTTCAAAGAAATGTGAATGCTCCACTGGGACTCCAAACACCTAAACATGCAGATAAAACACTGAACAAGTAACAGATTCAGAAATCATCATATCTTTCTGCTGCAGGAATGACATTTCAGGTCATGAGTGACAAGGATAAAGGCAGTGGTCATTTTGCAAGGAGCAAGGTTAGTTACACAATAGTAAATAATGGAGGAAATTCCACCCATTAGATGCAACATTAAAAATCAAGGAACATATTAAAATGAATATTCTTTTATTTAGTACTACAATATTTCTGTCTCATGAAAGCAAGACTAATATCTGATCAGCAAAGGCTGAGATTGCATAGTTAATGTATTTTATCAGCTGATACCATAAAATGTAAATATTATCTTTACGATCAACAAAAGTTCATGTACTGAGGTTTGGCTTTATAACTTGAAAGTCTTCATTTCTGAGTAGCACTACTGTATAAAGAAACATACTGTACTGAGATGCGGAGAATCAAAACTACTTAATACTGGGATTAAGACATGCAGAAAAATATTTACCAAGATGAATTGTATTAGTATTTTTATGTAGATGAAAGCCATTAGGGGATTAGTGGTTTTAGTTGTTCTAACATAACCCTATGGGCAAGTAATCTGACAAAGCATGCGAAGGCTGTTTGTGCATGCAAATTTCTTTTCACAGTAATAAATATTATTATTGACAAAAGGAGAGATACTGGCATGTATTTGTTAATATCGTTTCCAGCATACTTACCTCTTTGTGAAAGTGTACAATGTATCCATATTCCATATGCATTTGTTAATGCTGCACCCAGCATACTTACCCTGTTTGTGAAAGTGTACGATACAGCTGTATTCTATACACATTTGTTAATGCTGTACCCAGCATGCTTACACCTTTGTGAAAGTGTACGATACAGCCATATTCTATATGTATTTGTTAATGCTGTAAGAGTTCATTGGACCATTTCATTGCTTGCTTACAATCCTTGAGGTAGCTCTGAAACCATTGTGGTGTGTTATATGAGAAGCCTAAGTTAGACAGTGTGTTTAATAGTAAGGGGTGAAACACTGTGTCAAAGGCCTTGGAGAGATCAAGGCATACTGAGGCTGTATAGTATCCTGCATCTCTGGCCTTGTTTATGATGCCAGTAAAAGATAATAGGGCTGTAGCTGTGCTGTGGCTAGGTTAGAAGCCATGTTGGGTTTTGGATAAAATATTATTTTGCAATAGATATTGCATTACCTGCTGATGGAATTTTGGATTTGGGTGTCAAGATAGATATAGGACGGAAATTGGATAGATCAAAAAAGTTACCTCCTTTGTGGATGGGGGTGATGTGAGATTGTTTCCATATGGTAGGTACTTCTGATTCAGATAAAGACCTATTTGTAAAGATACCGATTGAGTAGGGGATTGAATTAGCAGCCAGTCTGAGGTAATGTGGTAGAAGATTATCAGCTGAGGTAGAGCAGGGTTTTATTTTCTGTAGCAGTTTCTTAATTGCGTCAGTAGGTATGGGCTGATGTGAAAATGGGGCTTGTATGATATTTTGAGAGTGGGGTGTTATTACTGACAGGGTTAGAAGTAGTTGATGGTCTGGGGTTGGTGTCTGAATAGGTTGAAGGGTGGGAGGGGTTGAAGGGTTAGTAGATCTGATATTGATTTTATGAAGTGCTTGTTAAAGTTTTCTGCTATTTGTGATGGAGGGGTATCAGGTGACAGGGTGTGGTCTCTATTTGTTCGAGGGTTAAGTAGAGAAGATATGGAGTGCCAAAATTTATTGGGGTTGATTTTATGATGGAGTTGAAGCTGGGGATATATGACTTCTTATCTCTGTTGATTAGTTTTGTCACTTTGTTACTTAGTATTTTGAAATTAACATGATTTTTTTTTCATTTTTTTCTGTTTCAAGGTTATCCAGGCTATTTCCCTTTGTTTCATCAGGTGTTTATATTCCTTAGAGAGCCATGGAGCTAAGTTATTTTTGATTCTTTTCATATGAATGGGAGCTAGGGTATTAAGTATGTGAGGGAAGATATTATTAAAGTATAGTACAGCATCATTAAGGAGTAGTTGTTTAAGGGGTGTCCAGTCTATTTCATGTAGGAGATTGTTGAATTTATGCTGACAAAAATTAGTTGAGTTCCTAACTGATTTTACAGTGTATACTCTTAGTTGTTGGGAGTTTGTTCTTAGGGAATACGCTGGCAGATGATTGCTGAGGGAGCTAGACAATGTACCAGAAGAGGGGTAATTGATGGGGTGGGATACTAGGATCCAGTTTAGGGTGGATTGGCAGGTAAGATCTTTGCTGTATCTTGTTGGAGTATTGATAAGCTGAGAAAAACATACAGATTTATACTATTTGTGGGGGAGTTAGAAGCTATGGTTTGTCAATCTATATTTATATCTCCTAAGATTATTGTTTCGAGGTTTATTGTTTGGGATGTCCAGGATAAAATATTTTCTAAACTGGTATATTGTTACATGGTAGGATATATATTACCATTACGCAAATTATTTTTGATATGTTGAGGTTCAAAAAAGAGATTAGTACATCAGCTTTGGAAAAGGTGGGTATAGTACTGGTGTAGGGTGTGATGTTGAGCATAAATGGATATAGAAAGGCTATCCCTCCCCCCTTTTTTAGATCTATGTCTTCTGTTTATTGCAAAGTTTGAAGGTATTATTTCTGAGTCTTTTACACTGAGGTGTAGCCATGTTTTTGTAAGCGCTAGTATGTCAGGATTATTTTGCTCCATCCAGGTGTTAAAGTGCAGTTTAAAATGTATTTAAATAACATTAATTACTTTTTAGTCTTGAGTCAAAAATAACTCTTCAGGATGTGCAAAACATTTTCATTTTATTTTCATCCACGTACGTCAGCACTGGGAGACTATCTTTACAATTTAAAAATCAGTCTCACCAAGCAGTAAAAATATACATTTTTTATTTGCTTTTCTTATCATTATCATGAATGCATAAGACTGACATTGACAAATAGGATCTCTGCAGACCCTCATGCTTCTCACTTAGTGCTGCACATGAACACTCAACAATCATGTTTTTAGTAACAATAATGTTTTAGAAAAACACAAGCCATCTGGCTTGTTAATCAGTCTTGTTTTCTGACCTTGTATATTCCAGTACCAGTAACATTCTAACTCCCCAACATTCCTTGTAACTATCCATCCCAGCCTGGGAAGGTCAGAGCTTACATAAAACAAAATCTCTTTCACATTGTGTACTTTCCTCCCTTCCTGAGCATTCCATACTCTGTAGAGCATAGTATTTTATTTATTTTTATTTATTTTACATTTGTTTACCAGGATAGTCCGACTGGATATATGTCCATTTTCAGCGGAGGCCCGGGGAGAAAAGCTCCAAATCATTTAGTTACAAGGTTACAACAGTTTCTTCAAGATTTTACACATCAAGTTATTTACATTGAAAAAGTTATACAAGAGTTATTTACAATGTTATAGCGTTGTTCCCAAAGAGACTCACAGTTACAAGATCAGCTCATTATACTTGTAGAAAAGGTCAGAATGTATTAGAAAACAGTTTGGTTAGTTTTAATGTAGGTCAATTATAAAGTTTAGTTAGGGTAGTACACATCCCTTAACCCCTTCAGCACTTTCTTTACTTTCAGTCATCTGTTAATACACTTTAATATTAGAATGCAGTTGTGAAACACTTAGAACTACAATAAGTATTTGTAGTTTGCATAACTATACATCTACATTACATATCATTTTTAACATGAACAAATATCAAATAATTCATCAAACATATTTGTGAAAAAATTGAAAGTTAATATGCATTTTGTGTGGAATAATTATGAGGGATGCATTTTTCTCTAACAGATTCCCCCCCTTCGACACTACTAGTGTCATAAAATATACAATTATATTTTGATTTTTCTTTTTTTTTTTCAATAATAATTCTTTATTATTTTTCAACTTGTTCATACAAACATTTGACCGAGAAATACACAGGCAATTTCCAAACAAAGCTTCTAACAACATTCTTGTAACATATGTACACTATTTACATGAATGCTTCCATATTTTAACATAGGAGTACATATGACAATTCTTATCACTAGGGATAATATCTTGTAATAATATGATTCCTGATAGGGTTAGGCTTTATACTATATATATCCAGGGAGTTTCCTGGACTCGGTACATTAAGCCAGTATAATATTGAAAATTTGTTCCCAAATCTTCAGATTATTTATATGTTTGCTATGATTATTAATTAGTAGTTTGTGGGCTAATATGTGTTTTATCGCTAAAATCTTGAAGTTGTCCCATGAAGTTTGAGATGGGTTCAGCCAATTAGTAGCTATGTAGAGTTTCATTAGCAAAAAGATATTGATAAGTATGGTCATTTGGGATCTAGATAGATTATTTGGAGGGATATGCAATATCATAAATTCCCAAGAAAGCATTGAATTTTGAAATCCCATCTTTTGCAGTTGTAATTTTAAGGAATTCCAAAGTTTGTATATACATTTACAGCTCCAGAATATGTGTAGGAGGTCAGCAGTTTCATCTTTACAATATGGGCACTTAGGAGAAATTTTAGAGTTAAATTTATGCAAGCTAAGACGTGCATAGTAAGCATTATTGAGTATCATGAGTTGGGTAAATATTAACTTTTGGAGGGAGATTGATTTTACTGTTAAATTAATTGCTTTTACTATTTTACTTTCTTCAATCAATGGTATTTTTTCTTTCCAATAGGTTGACAAGAGGACGTGATCTTGATATTTAAAGTCTTTTATCAGTTTATATGTGGATGTTATAAATTTGGTACCTTGTAATAGGGCTTGCCATAGTGCGGTACATTTTGTTAAGTCCTCTTTATTAATACTTAAATATTTAAAGTAGCTTATGGATAGATCTTTAATCTGTCTCAATATGACTAAGTATGATTTGGGAAGATTCATTTGCTGTCTTAAATCATGAGCCGAATAAGTCAGATATGGGTATATATCATGTAGAGTTAAGTTAATTATAAGTGGGAAGTTTTTTAGATCTATTAGTTGATTATTAATTTTCAGGTTTGGGTTCCTATGAAAAGGTTGTAAGGTCATCATGTGTTGGAGGAGATTTAATGATCTAAAGAGATTTTGTAATAATGTTATATATATTTTTATGTGTTCCATTAGTGCATATGATTTAATAGTATCTTTTCTTAGGAAAGGTAATGATTTAGGATTTATATTCAGATTCTCAGCATGTTTGTAATTCAATCTTATCCAGTTTGGGGACAAATTATTACTACATGCATCATAATTAGCAATTCTTAAAATTCTATTAGCATTTATTATTAAGTAATATTTTTCAAAGTTGGGTAAGACTAGACCACCTCTATTTTTCGAGGTCATCAATTTGTCATATGATATTCTAGTTTTCCTTGGTTCCCATATAAATTTAGCAGATTCAGTATGAATTTGTTTAAAGAACTTCTTGGGGATAAGAATTTGAGTAGATCTGAAGATATATAATAGTCTGGACAATACATTCATTTTAACAATTGAGACCTTTGCTAGTGGTGGTAATTTCAAGTTATTCCATCTCCTTAGGTCAGATAAAATGTGATCCCAAGTTAGTTTAACATTATTAAAATAGAAGTCCTTGTTATCTGTGGAAAATGTAATACCTAAATATTTAATCTTTTCTTCAAATTTTACTTGCCCTACCAATGGTAAAAGTGAAAAGGGTTTCGGAGTTTTTAAAGGAAATAAGTTGTTTTTTTTAAGGTTTATTTTATAGTTAGATATTACTGCAAAGTCTTCAACAGCAGCTAGTATTTTTTTGGTATCTGAAACTGGTGTTGTGCAGTATATATTGAGGTCATCTGCAAATGCTGCCATAGAAATTTTGATACCGTAAATTATTGGGGCATTATGGTATACATTTTGTTTAATATGTAAAAATAGAGGTTCTAGATATAAATTAAATAATAAGGAGGATAGAGGACAGCCTTGATGGGTTCCATTTCTGATTTGTATTCTTTTAGAAAAGATTTTATTTATATATAAAGTTGTATGGGGGTTATTATATAATATTTGTAATGTTAGGATGAATTCTTGAGGTATATTAAAGTAGGGTAAAATATCAAATAGAAATTTTATGTTAATTCTATCAAAGGCCTTTTGTGCATCAATAATAAGTGCATACATATTTAAATTCCTTTGATTAGCATAAGAAATTAATGTATGAAGTGTTAAAGTATTGTCACTGGTTTGCCTAGACATTAAAAAAACGGCTTGTTCATTGGAAATGATTAAGTTCACTATTTTCTTCAGTCTATTAGCTAAAATAGAAGTCAGAATTTTAGTATCAATATTTAAAAGTGATATAGGCCTATAATTATCTGGGTTTTGAGGATCCGAGTTTTCCTTGGGTATAAGAATTGTTTTAGATGCATTAAAATGTGGGTAATTAATTTTATTATTAATTATATAATTTAATGTATATGACAGTATTTTAACAAGGTTTTATAAAACTCTGCTGTAAGACCATCTGGGCCCGGTGCTTTGTGGGATTTCAAATTTTTAATTGTTGTTGTTATTTCTTCAGTGGAAATTGGTTTAATTTAATCTTTCTGTAAGTTATCGTCTATTTTCAGGAAATTAATTTTTTGTATAAAATCATTATTATTCTCATTTGTAAGTGACTCATCTTGACCACCATAAATTTGGGAGTATTTCAATTCAAAGGTATTAATAATATCTTCAGATTTCGTATATAATTTGTTCTTGTAGTGTATTTCCGGAATTTGAGAGGGTGCTTTAGATTGGTTAATAATTCTTGCTAACGCCCTTGATGGAGTTTGAATATGGTTAGCATATCTTGCAAGTATTTTAGTTTCATGAAATGCCAGTCTATTATTTTGGATCAAGAAAAGGACCTTCTGACATTTGAATAGTTCCGTTTCTGTTTGTATGTTGTGATTTTGCATTAGTTCCTGATCTAGTGTTTTAATTTTAGCCTCTAACATTTGTTCTTCTCTGAGTTGAATTTCTTTATAATAAGAGGCTTTTTGAAGGAAGATCCCTCTTACCTGAGCTTTAGTTGCTGCCCATTCAATATCGGGTGTATGTTGCTGTTTGACTTTCTTAACTAATAAGGAATTGAGAATGTCCTGAATTTCCTGGATTATTTCTTTTTTATTTAACAAGTTTGGATTTAAGGACCAATTATAGCCCTTGTGTGACAGACTGTTTCTAAGGTCTTTGGCAAAACGTAATGTAATTTTAGAATGATCTGATAGATAGCGAGCTTGGATAGATACTGAGGGATCAAGACTGATCAGTGTTTCTGAAATTAGAAAAAAGTCTATTCTAGACCACATTTTATGACAGGTTGAATAAAATGTAAAACTATTTGTGTTAAGAGGATTGTTTGCATATTTAAAGGGATCATATAATTTGAAGTCATACTTAAGTTTAGTTAATGCTAATACTGCTTGACTATTATAGGATCTTTGTAGACTTGATTTATCCAATTTAGGATTCTGATAGGCATTCCAGTCCACTCCTATAATTATATAGTGGTTGTTATATTGGTTTAAAATAGGATGAAGTGATGCTAAGAAAGACTGCTGGTTATTACATGGTGCATATATGTTGAGAAGTATAATGAGTTTATCATAAAGAGTAGAAGAGAGAATCACATAGCACCATCCACCTTCTTTGTCCATTTTAGATTCTATAATTTTGTCTTGATATTGATTTTTTATAATTATCTCAACTCCCGCACTATTAGTATTACCTTCTGAGGCTATTATTTCTCTTATCCATTTTTTCCTTTTAATTTCTGAGCATTGATCATTGGTCAAATGAGTTTCTTGAAGTAATATACAACATGCCTTAGCTTGCAGAAATAAATGAAGAAACAATTTCCTCTTTTTCAAGTTTTGGAGCCCCTTAGTATTCCATGAATCTATTTCCCACATTCCAAAAGCTTTATTTTGTGTAAGTATTCTAGAAATCGGAGAAAATATGATAAAGTCAGTTGATTTTTAAACAGATGTATGTTATGAAAGCATTCTTGAATTCCCATCCCATACCAGTGCCTACCCACTAAGCCCCTGGACCAGGAGATATGCAGGTCTTTAACGTAGTTAGAAATTATATAGATTAATAACATTGGTAAGTATATGTCATAGAAGTTAAAATATAAAAGATAGGTAACACATAATGGACCTATATTATCTACAAATATATCTACAAAGCCTATCCTACTCATTTCCTATTAAACACTACTTGCCATCTACACCTCTTATTCTTTCTGTTGAATTAAAAGAGTCAGAGAAAAAACATAATAAAAAGATATATGGATATTGTCATTCGTCTCAATTAGACCTCCAATCCACTACTTAATAGTAATATTTTAGGACATTGCTAGAGATATATTCTCAAATTAATGAAACCACTGTGTTAATAAAATATAAATCAAGCTAGTTTAGCCTTCATTTGTGTGGGTACCTACACTTAACTCTAGAATCAGATTTAAGACACTATTGTCGGCTATAAATATACTAATCATCATGTATTCACTCTAGAAATATCTTTCTAATACCTGGAGAAAAACAATATAAATTTTAAGTAAACCAGACCTATATAGGTATACAAACATACACACAGGTAATTAGGTAGCCTAATAGCTAATAATCTAAGGTAATTAAACAAATTGTCATTAATCATGCATTTCCCGGAAAAGCAATTTCAAGTTTAGCAAAATGCTTATTTAAAACTGGTAAAGCTTAAATCAATAATTGACAAAAGGGTTTTGATTTTGACCTTCAGGCTCCAGAGCTTCCTTAATTATAAAGCTATGTAATATATACATGATGTCATATATAATCTCAAATGTATGTTAAGAATATTATTAAATGATCCTGTCAGCTACATAGGTAAGATAAAGATCAAAAACACACCATTATACTAAGCATATAAAAAAAGAATCTAGTCTACATAAACTAATGTCCACATACATTAAGAATCCTACATTGCTAAATCTTGTCAAAGTATTTTTTATACTAATTATAAGCTATAAGAATATATCATGTAACAATATATCTATAATCATGTATTAACTTCTTAGTAACATTATATATTCCCTTGCACTGTGATCTAGAAACAAAGTATGGAAAAATGCATCATCAGAAATTATTAGGTATCTCAGTGTGCTTTACCTAAAGACTATAATGCTATTGTTAAGTAGAGCCCATATTTAGTAGTATATGTGAGACTGTATTCTAATGGCGGGTTTAGTACAATGGATTATATATAAAGAAAGTTAAATCTATTTAGGTATAACGGGATGTAATCTGGTTTGAATATGATATGTAAGTGCAGCTTGATACATTAAATAAAATAGTTTTCTAACCACTAGTGTACAGTACTATTTCATCCTCAGTTATGCTTCATGTGTTCTAGTTATGTCACAGTACAGTTAAACAAATTAGTTACATTACCTGGTGTTTACAAGTTAGTGATAGTGATTCTGGGCTTATTGTCTGTGTTTTGGTGTGATTATACCAGTAAAAGAAACTTTATTTTGAGTTTATTTTGTCTTATCCAATCCTAGAAACACTTTGTCAGATTCCGACCAGCCAGACCGACTGTTGGCTCCACGATGGTGGACTCTTTATCCAGACAGACTTCCAGAAGTGCCACAATAAAACTACGCCCTCTAAGGCAGCAGAGCCACTTCGGCTCCACTCGTGGGAAAGTTAAACAACATGAAGGCTGTAAATCTTCGGAAATTACTCTCGCAGCTTAAGTAACTATAAATAAAGGTCGTACCTGTTCAAAAAATGGCCTAATTCAGGAAATATACCAGACAAAGCAAAACCAAGACCTCGACTTCTAGTAGAAGGTGGATCCAACCTCGGATGTCATGCCAGTCGCATCGGAAGTTTATACTAGCTCTCTGAAGCAGGTAAACTTTTAAAGACCGCCAAAAAAGTAGATTTAGCTTCTTTTTTTGTTGTAACTGAATATCTAGACCCCTTGACTGTGAATATTGGGTACTTCATTTGAAATTTTACTTGTTTATCAATTAGAAACTTGCAATAGGGAGATAATAGTTGTCTGGCTTGCCTAATTTGCAAGGGCAAGTCCTGAGCCAGAGAAATTCTGTTGTTATTCCACATAATAGAGCCTCCATTTATTAACATCTTGGAAGTTGAGAATTTTAGCATAAACAGGTCTTGGGATAGTTTAAGCTTGTGTTTCTCTCAGGGCTCTGTGGGCTCTCTCTATTGTTATTTGTTGTGCAGCTTTCGAGTCACTGAATAGTGTTGTGAGTATTTGTATGATAGATGGGATTAGTTCATTGTATTGTATAGTTTCCGGCATTCCTCTGATGATTATATTATTTCTCCTGAATCTTGCCTCCAGATCAATAATTTTAGCTTGGATAGAGTGAATGTCTAGATCATGTGACTCAGTTTTTTTGGCAAGCAGTACTAATTTGTCTTCATTCTCTGTGATTCTAGCTTCAGTTTTATCCATTCTTTCCAGAATTTGACTGCAGGAAATTCCAAAGGATTGGACTTGATTAGATACTTCTTTTAAAGCTTCTTGGATAGGAAATAAAGCTGTTTTAATATCCTCCAGGTTTGCCAGTTGATCTGGTTTATTTTTATTCCATGGTTTTAACTGCTCTTGTTGTTTTGTAATTTTCTGTCTTTTCGAAGTTAAATCTTTCTCCGGTGATAAAGGTTCTGAAAGTTTAGTTTTTGTAGTTGTTGTGTCCATATTTTTGTCTTCTTTCGACATTATAGATCAGTACTGGAACTTGATATAATTTAAGTGTAGATGGGCTGATTGTTCTGAGCACATGGTTTCTTTGTTTGAGACCTTCTTCAGGCTCAAATGATCTGTTGTAATCCTGCTAGATTTGTTAGTTTTTCAGGTTCAATCACCTCTTGTATGATACTGAGCTGAAGTTAAAGTTGTTATTTCCAAGAACTGTTGTTAAATAAGTTGTGATATATCCTCTGGGTTAGGTTTTCCTCTGATTATATGGAGAGCTGTAGATTAGTAGTGTTCACAGGACGGCAGCCATCTTTGAATCCGTATTTTGATTTTTCTTAATTTGATAAAATATGCTTCATTTGTAGTGTTTGACTTTTCATTAATCGTAAGTTCATCATCAGGTGCAAGTTGCATTTCATGTGCAGGTGTGATTAAGGACTTTGTGATTACAGCCTTTAGAACAGAAAATGTTTAAATAATTAAAAGAATAATACCAATTTTTATACCTTGCATTATACTAGTTCCCAATTTACCATATACAGTGCCCAACCATCCAAAAAGTATCCATTATTTAAATGTCCTGCCCAAATATTTGGCCCTCTGCTCCATGAAATTGGCCAACTTTTTTTGTTCATCATAATAGTCAGCAATATAAGAACAATGACTTTTATGAGGGCACATTACCCCCCCCCCCATTTCTAGCAGGCATTATATCAAGTGCCAATCAGCTCTGTAACACTACAATTCATATTGCAGTCATTTTTCGATTTGTCATTATGATGTCATGTGAAGTATGGTTAGCTACCTCCTGAAGAACTTGAGCAAGCATGGTAATTTTAAGTGTTGTCCTTTGCACTCCATACCCAGGAGCAAAACTGAAAATACTTGCTCCATGCAGTGGATTGCCCACTTATTTCTCAGTCTACCTGCTGGAGGGTTTTCTAAATCTTGAAAAGCAGGAGTAATATAGCCCACAAAACAACACCCTGACTAGTTTGTGGATAACCAGGGATAGGCATGATCACCACAAATGTAACAATCCTCTATCATGCCCATGCCATGCCCCCAGTCATAGCATCTTGACTGTAAAGAGTTCAAAACACTTTCATGTCTAATATTATTGCATTTGCTGTTTCCTTTGCACTCCATACCCAGGAGCAAAACTGAAAATACTTGCTCCATGCAGTGGATTGCCCACTTATTTCTCAGTCTACCTGCTGGAGGGTTTCTAAATGTTGAAAAGCAGGAGTAATATAGCACACAAAACAACACCCTGACTAGTTTGTGGATAACCAGAGATAGGCATGATCACCACAAATGTAACAATCCTCTATCATGCCCATGCCATGCCCCCAGTCATAGCATCTTGACTGTAAAGAGTTCAAAACACTTTCATGTCTAATATTATTGCATTTGCTGTTTCCCACTGGCAGAGTCCCATTTCTGGCATAACATATGTGTCCACAATTTGTCATGGCAAGCTGAAGAGAAACAACCTTTACAAATTAGTCAGATTACACCAGGTTAAATTAGTGTCACTAAGTTATTTCTCAAATGCTACCTGTGATGCAGCAATTGGAATCATGGGAATCCCTGCCTTAGAATGTTGAGGGATATGTGAACATACACAACAATTTGTCACAGCGTACTGTTGAAGAACCAACAGGAAACTTATTATCTCTTGACCAGGTTATTAAAGGAAACAGCAACAAAAACAGAGCAAAAGTACCTGTTGTCATGGGATTCATCATGAGGTGCTGTTTTAGATGAATTTTCTCCTTATACGTTTCACTGGGCAGATGAGTCGTCCTTCACACTTTGATCTTCTTTTGCCATTTTGTATTCTGAGGAAGTCATCTACCAGACAAAAGCGCTTAATACTGCTGTGTTGCCTTGCACTGTTTTATCTTGGATGAATATTGTCTGTATTTTTCTGGACTTGGAGTTTTCTGCTTATAAAGGATTTACCACCTACCAAGTGTCGCTTTTGTCTTGCAACAGCTGCCTTTTATTTTTCATTGTTTGTAAGACTCTACCTGTTTTCCTTGTTTGTTGTCATGGATGGAGGCGAGCAGATGCGTGACACTGGCGATGCAGAACTGCAGACTCTACTTAGATCTGTATCCACTTTAACTGCAACAGTTTCCGATTTATCTAAAAAAGTGGACAAATTAATGTCTAACCCTCTTTATTTAGGGTCGAATGACATTACTAATTCACAAGGCTCAGAGACTAGTGATTTGCTTATTACACCAGCCCAAAGAATGGGCCTTCACAGCAATCAGGAAGTTGACTTAGTTTGTGGTAACACCAATGGTTTTAGCTGTAACACACATGCTCAGAATGTTTCTGTCGATAGGCAGGAAGTGACTATTAATGTATCGGTTGAGCAATGGCTTAAAACCGAAACTGGTTTTAATCGAGTTTCTAACTTTAGTAATAATCATGTTAACCCAGGTACATTGGATCAACAAATTTCCAGTTTTAGAGGCCTACTTCTGAAATACAAAAAATTAATGTATCGGTTGAGCAATGGCTTAAAACCGAAACTGGTTTTAATCGAGTTTCTAACTTTAGTAATAATCATGTTAACCCAGGTACATTTGATCAACAAATTTCCAGTTTTAGAGGCCTACTTCTGAAATACAAAAAATTGCAACTGGAAAATGAATACTTAACTGAGTGTACCAAAAGAGAGCAAGTGCCTAAGGGGCTCCGTTTATGGAAATTTCCCACTGGACTGGAAAAGGACTCACACATTCATAAAGAACTTCTACAATGTTTTAACAGGCAAGGGTGTGAATTGCTTCAAATTTTGATATCTGGCAATAACCGTAAAATGTCATTGTTATTAAGGGAGATTAACACTTTAGATTTAAGCATTAAAAATGACTTGTTGTTTGAAATAAAACGTAATAACTTTAATGCTGTGTTTAATCATGTTGACACTGAACTAATTGAATTAAAGACTAGGAAGGAAAGGAAATTATTAAGGGATAAGGTGGACTACGAGAATGGTAGAGCATATCCAGATCCACCGAGTGGACAACAAAGTTTTTCTGTTAATAACATTTCTTGTACTGAGGATAATGAAATTGAAGAGCATGCACAAGGCAATAGTGGAAATGTTTCCCCTTTAGAGCAACCTCCTTTTTGGAGGTTGGAGAGGTTACAGAACCAGAGACAGGGGAGGCAGGATTACTACCGGAATGGCAACAACCTTGGGATGGGTTCCTGCAGGGGGAGATGTGGTTCATACATGAGATAAACCCTGACAATTTTGACAACGATAAGAATAGTGGTCTGGTACTCAATGTTATTAGCAATAATAACTGTGATTTTAACATTTATAACTACAGCCAGGTCCGAGTTGATACCAGGTGGGCCGAGTTATTATCCAAGGGCTTTAATTTTGTTCCTATTAAGGAAAGGACGCTCACTGACTCTATTATACAACTTAAATTATTTACAAGAAAACTTAATTTGGCCTTACATTTTCATGATAACAATACTATTACTGGTCATTTGGATACACGTAGGCCTAGTATTTTTTTACCCCCATCACACCCCCTAGTACAGCTGTTTGAGAATCTATGTGAAGTTGATATCAGGAACTTATTAGTGAACAAGTATAAAAAACCTGGTCAAGCTAACTTGGACTGTGATGAGAAAAAAATATTAAGTGAAATTTTAGAGCATCATGACATAAGAATAATGAAACCTGATAAAGGTGGGGACATGGTAATTATGAATGTGGTTGATTATAACAGCAGGATGATGGAACTTCTGTATAGTGATGTCTATCTTGAGATCTCATGAAATGAGATTAATATAGCATATCGTAATATTGACCTGGAATTGGAACAGCTATTATTAAATGGGCAAATTACCTTAGAAACACATAATTATATGCATATAAGCCATCTTAAAATACCCACAATTTTTGGCATACCAAAAATTCATAAATCCTTAGAAAACCCACCATTAAGACCAATTGTGGATGCAAAAGCCTCAAAAACTTATAGTATTGCTAAGTTCATTGACAATATGACCAAAAACTTTCTAGATTCACGTAGTCTTGTGATCAGGGATTCATGGGACTTTCTTACTAAAGTTAAACAGGTCATGTTTTTTGATAGTAACATATTAGTCACTATTTATGTTTGTGATCTCTTTTCAGTTATTCCACATCAAATTGGCCTTGAATGGTTTTATGACTATTTATGTGCCAATTCAACACTTAATCATAACACCATTCTGACTTTACGAACATGTATGGAAATAATATTAGAGAATAATTTTGTGACATTTGAAGGGCATCTTTTTAAGCAAAAACAGGGTGTTGCAATGGGTGCGTGCTGTGCTCTAGTGTTTGCCAACATTGTCTTGGCACAATGGGAGGACCTGTTGTTACCAACTCGGAATTTAGGACTTCATGACTATTGTATGGGCGATACCTAGATGATATAGTCCTGTTCTGGAAAGATAGTGAGGATGACCTGAAGAGGTTCTTCACCTATATTAATGGAACTACAAGTTTTCTTAAGTTTATTATGAATAGCAATGTAGAACTGATTAATTACTTAGATGTTATCATCAAGAAAGACTTTGAACACAATTGTTTTGTTTCACAACTATATAGGAAACCTACCTATTCAAATTCACTATTGCATTATACAAGCGCACACCCATTGCACCAGAAAAAAGCCCTAGTTAAGGGACAATATGTAAGACTGGCCAGAATGGTATCCGACTTTGCGGATTTTCTTAATGAATGTGAAACATTAAAAAACATGTTTTGTAAGAGGGGGTACCCTGAAACCTTTGTCATAGATATTTTTAATGATGTTAAGACTAAAAGAATGAATGGTCATTTTCTTGCACTACTAGGGCAGGTGTCCACCAAAAGTCATAATGACTGTAAACCTTTAAATTTTGGACAGGTGCTTTCTCTTACTTATACATCCAATTTTTATGACATTAAAAACATTATTTCCAAATATTGGAAAATATTTGATGTCGACCCTGAATTATCAGGGAAATTTGGTATTGAACCACAAGTGGTTTACAAAGGAGACACTTCCCTTAAAGGACTGTTTGAATGGCAAAAATATGGCATCCACAATGGTGGTGCCTTTAAGTGTGGGAGGTGTGCCCAATGCTCTTATGTTATGGACAGAGAAAAAAAATCAAGCTCAAAAACTTTGGATATATTTCCAGTTCAAAAAGGATGTACTGTTACACTAAAGGGGTTCTGTATTTGGCCTTGTGTAGATTCTGTGCAAGTTTCTATCTAGGTAAAACTAAGAATGCCCTAAGGTTAAGGATTTATCAACATTTATATGATATCAGAAGCAAAAATGAAAAGAATGCACTATATAAACATTTGGTTAGTGAACCTACCCATTCCTTCCTGTTCTTTATTTTGGAACAGGTAGATCTGGGACATCGTGGGGGACCCTTGAATGAGTATTTGGAATTTGTAGAACTCAAATGGCAAATTAGGCTTGATGCTTATCATGCTCCTGGGTTAAATGATAGAATTTCGTTATCTTCTCTGTTGAAATTAAAAGCTATGGTTTTTATTTAGTTATACATATTGTTTAGGGATGTTTTAAACTTTTTATATGTATTATTGTTTTATATTTGGCTTGCATTAAGTATTTGCAGCCTTGTTAATGGGGGAAATGATGTCAGTTTATTTGTGATTGGGTAAGCAATGTATTTAAAAACGTGCTAATTTCAGTATTTTGTATTCTGAGGAAGTCATCTACCAGACGAAAACACTTAATACTGCTATGTTTGCTTGCACTGTTTTATCTTGGATGAATATTGTCTGTATTTTTCTGGACTTGGAGTTTTCTGCTTATAAAGGATTTACCACCTATCAAGCGTCGCTTTGGTCTTACAACAGCTGCCTTTTATTTTTCAAGGTATCTCAGTGTGCTTTACCTAAAGACTATAATGCTATTGTTAAGTAGAGCCCATATTTAGTAGTATATGTGAGACTGTATTCTAATGAGGGGTTTAGTAAAATGGATTATATATAAAGAAAGTTAAATCTATTTAGGTAGAACGGGAATGTAATCTGGTTTGAATATGATATGTAAGTGCAGCTTGATACATTAAATAAAATAGTTTTCTAACCACTAGTGTACAGAACTATTTCACCCTCAGTTATGCTTCATGCATTCTAGTTATGTCACAGTACAGTTAAAAAAAATTAGGTACATTACTTGGTGTTTACAAGTTAGTGATAGTGATTCTGGGCATATTGTCTGTGTTTTGGTGTGATTATACCAGTAAAAGAAACTTTATTTTGAGTTTATTTTGTCTTATCCAATCCTAGAAACAGCGACATATTCCACAAACGACAGCAAACCAATGAACAAAATGAACGAAAGGCCACCAGCCAGAGAACAAATATATTTGTTAAACGATTCGTAGACAGACACTTCTAGTTAAAAAATTTTTTGTCGTTTAATATAATTGTCTGAGGAAGTTTAAAACTTTTAAATGAAAGCGCTTACATATTTATTTGTTTTGTGTAGTTTGTAAAATTTTTTTAACTAAAAGTGTCTGTCTACAAATCATTTAATAACTATATTTGTTCTCCGGCTGGTGGCCTTTCAATCCTAGAAACACTTCGTCAGATTTCCGACCAGCCAGACCGACTGTTGGCTTTGCGATGGGGACTCTTTATCCAGACGGACTTCCGGAAGCGCCACATCAAAACTATGCCCTCTAAGGCAGCAGAGCCACTTCGGCTCCACTCATGGGAAAGTTAGATGACATGAAGGCTGTAAATCTTCGGAAATGACTCTCGCAGCTTAAGTAACGCTAAATAAAGGTCGTACCTGTTCGAAAAATGGCCTAATTCAAGAAATATACCAGACAAAGCAAAACCAAGACCTCGACTTCTAGTAGAAGGTGGATCCGACCTCAGATGTCACGCCAGTTGCATCGGAAGTTTATACTAGCTCTTTGAAGCAGGTAAACCTTTAAAGACCACCAAAAAAGTAGATTTAGCTTCTTTTTTTGTTGTAACTGAATATCTAGACCCATCAACTGTGAATATTAATGTATTTGGCTACTTCATTTGAAATTTTACTTGTTTATCAATTAGAAACTTGCACTAGGGAGATAATAGTTGTCTGGCTTGCCTAATTTGCAAGGGCAAGTCCTGAGCCAGAGAAATTCTGTTGTTATTCCACATAATAGAGCCTCCATTTTTCTTTACAGTTAGTAATATTTTGTTAACATCTTGGAAATTGAGAATTTTAGCATAAACAGGTCTTGGGATATTTGAAGCTTGAGTTTCTCTCAGGGCTCTGTGGGCTCTCTCTATTGTTATTTGTTGTGCAGCTTTCAAGTCACTGAATAGTGTTGTGAGTATTTGTATGATAGATGGGATTAGTTCATTGTATTGTATTGTTTCCTGCATTCCTCTGATGATTATATTATTTCTCCTGGATCTTGCCTCCAGATCAATAATTTTAGCTTGGATAGAGTGAATGTCTAGATCATGTGACTCAGTTTCTTTGGCAAGCAGTACTAATTTGTCTTCATTCTCTGTGACTCTAGCTTCAGTTTTATCCATTCTTTCCAGAATTTGACTGCAGGAAATTCCAAAGGATTGGACTTGATTAGATACTTCTTTTAAAGCTTCTTGGATAGGAAGTAAAGCTGTTTTAATATCCTCCATGTTTGCCAGTTGATCTGGTTTATTTTTATTCCCTGGTTTTAACTGCTCTTGTTGTTTTGTAATTTTCTGTCTTTTTGAAGTTAAATCTTTCTCCGGTGATAAAGGTTCTGAAAGTTTAGTTTTTGTAGTTGTTGTGTCCATATTTTTGTCTTCTTTCGACATTATAGATCAGTACTGGAACTTGATATAATTTAAGTGTAGATGGGCTGATTGTTCTGAGCACATGGTTTCTTTGTTTGAGACCTTCTTCAGGCTCAAATGATCTGTTGTAATCCTGCAAGATTTGTTAGTTTTTTAGGTTCAATCACCTCTTGTATGATACTGAGCTGAAGTTAAAGTTGTTATTTCCAAGAATTGTTGTTAAATAAGTCATGATATATCCTCTGGGTTAGGTTTTCCTCTGATTATATGGAGAGCTGTAGATTAGTAGTGTTCACAGAACGGCAGCCATCTTTGAATCCATATTTTGATTTTTCTTAATTTGATAAAATACGCTTCATTTGTAGTGTTTGACTTTTCATTTATCTTAAGTTCATCATCAGGTGCAAGTTGCATTTCATGTGCAGGTGTGATTAAGGACTTTGTGATTACAGCCTTTAGAACAGAAAATGTTTAAATAATTAAAAGAATAATACCAATTTTTATACCTTGTATTATACTAGTTCCTAATTTACCAAATACAGTGCCCAACCATCCAAAAAGTATCCATTATTTAAAAATCCTGCCCAAATATTTGGCCCTCTGCCCCATGAAATTGGCCAACTTTTTTTGTTCATCATGATAGTCAGCAATATAAGAACAATGACTTTTAGGAGGGCACATGACCCCCCCCCCATTTCTAGCAGGCATTATATCGAGTGCCAATCAGCTCTGTAACACTACAATTCATATTGCAGTCATTTTTCGATTTGCCATTATGATGTCATGTGAAGTATGGTTAGCTACCTCCTGAAGAATTTGAGCAAGCATGGTAATTTTAAGTGTTATCCTTTGCACTCCATACCCAGGAGCAACACTGAAAATACTTGCTCCATGCAGTGGATTGCCCACTTATTTCTCAGTCTACCTGCTGGAGGGTTTTCTAAATGTTGAAAAACAGGAGTAATATAGCCCACAAAACAACACCCTGACTAGTTTGTGAGTAACCAGGGGTAGGCATGATCACCACAAATGTAACAATCTTCTATCATGCCCATTCCATGCCCCCAGTCATAGCATCTTGACTGTAAAGAGGTCAAAACAATTTCATGTCTAATATTATTGCATTTGCTGTTTCCCACTGGCAGAGTCTCATTTCTGGCATAACATATGTGTCCACAATTTGTCATGGCAAGCTGAAGAGAAACAACCTTTAAAAATTAGTCAGATTACACCAGGTTAAATTAGTGTCACTAAGTTATTTCTGAAATGTTACCTGTGATGCAGCAATTGGAATCACGGGAATCCCTGCCTTAGAATGTTGAGGGATATGTGAACATACACAACAATTTGTCACAGCGTACTGTTGAAGAACCAACAGGAAACCTATTATCTCTTGACCAGGTTATTAAAGGAAACAGCAACAAAAACAGAGCAAAAGTACCTGTTGTCATGGGATTCATCACGAGGTGCTGTTTTAGTTGAATTTTCTCCTTATACGTTCCACTGGGCAGATGAGTCGTCCTTCACACTTTGATCTTCTTTTGCCAGCAATGATGATTTGTCTGGAGCACACTACAGGTCTTCTTACAGTGGGATGAGTGAATTCAGGTTGGTTATCTTGCACAGTGGACTGCAGTCAGGGCAGTGAGGATTACAAGGTAAAGGGCATTTTACCTCAGGCTCTAACAGTTCTTTTTTTGGATGGTTTTCACATAAACCCAGTCACCCAGCTGCAGTTGGTGGCAGGGCTGGTCAGGTGTTGGAGGAAGAGATACTACTGTAAGAAATTAATATTTTCTTTTTATTATCCATTATAATTGATCTTTTCATTTGACATAGGGGGAGCAAATGTAAGGGCTGTGGTTCTTCCCATTAATATCTCATAGAGTCCCAATTTCCTTGTAGAATTGAAGGTGTCTCTGACCATTTAAGGTTTGTTTAGTACAAATCTTTAAAAAAATTGTTAAAAGATCCTATTAACCATTTTTACTAGTCCAGATGATTGCAGATGGTTGGGACAGTGAAGACTCAGCTTAAAAAAATTTCCATAGCTCCATGGTCAGGGAATTAAAATGAGTTTCCTGGTCATTGTTGACAGTACAAGGTACACCAAAATTACAGAATCTGCTTTGTGACATGGGTGAGTTTTTACAAAAACATACAAATCACTGCTAAGACATTTTGCAAATTATATACTTTAGTCATCTGGACAAAGTCCAGCTGTACATTAACAAAAGGGCCCCAAGGTAGTGGTAGCTGACATTGTATTCTTGAACAATTCCACATCTATTAACATACTGAAGTATCAAAGAGGAGACATGAGTGATATAACAACTTTGGATAATCTGATTAAATAAAGCTGTCTTACCTGCATGGGCTAGTAAAAGATATGCTCTTACCAGGTAAGGTAGCAAGGAAGCAGGCGTCACCAGTTAGTCATCTGGATCTTGCCATACTCCATCAGAGGATTTAATATATCCATCTTTGAGCCATCTCTGAATTTTTCCCTTTGATGCTTCAGCTTGAAAACTGACACTTTATCAAAATCAAATATGTCATCATTATTAGAGTTTTGCAATAGCATTACATAAAAAATATTACAATTCTATAATCTGCTTGGTGGCATAATCTGCCAAATTATCTATCCCTTTTGATGGGCACTCAATGAAAATTTTTAACAGCAAAAAAAAAAAAAAACTTTTTTTGTTAAAACAAAATATTATTTTTGTGACCAAATCTTCATCTTGATCAGGCACCATCCACAAATTTAATCTGGCATTGCGTATAGGAGTGTCCTTTAAGTTCTTTCTAGAAGAAAGCAGATAATTAGTCACACAGACAAAATCATGCTCTTTACCATCCTCAGCAATAGATAACAAAGATGCAGGATTTAAAACAGAACAGCGTATCAGAGAAACAGATGGATCAGGAAAAGAAAAAAGTGTACATTCATATTTAGTTAGATGTGCAGTCAAGAGAGGTTGAGTTTCATTTTAAATAATAAAGATGATTCAGAGTGAGGGATAACTACTGTAAGATCCTACTCTGAAATATTAAATAAGATCGGGCGTAAAATAAGAAAAAAAAAAAAAATAAGCATTCTAACCAAAATCACTATTTTTCCATTATACTCAATGGCAGGCAGAAGACAACATGGCCAGTGAATAGTGGTTGCTAAGGGGGGAGGCTCAGTGTGGGACATGTAACTATGCATCAGCAGGCAATCCTATGCAAATGAGGGGAATGATACTGAATCCCTGATTTCTCCTGCATGCTAGTCAGCACCCAACAGTGTGAGAGCATGAATAGCTTGGTGCAAGCCTAGGAGTTAGCTGACATCATAGGGGTGTGTGTCAGGCATACAATAAGTGGATTGGAGCTCTGTGGCTCGGGTTTGCCCTTAGCTTAACAGAGCTAATCAAAGGGGTGTGTCTGAGGCTGCCTAGCACTCTTTATATTGCCTAAACGGGTGTGCACGCTGCACACCATGTTTTAAAGGAAAAAAAGTAAACCAGGAAATAGCAGCTCTGTATACGTCTGAGCACTGTGTTTGTGTGATGTGCCCCTGGGCAGGAAGGCAACGGGAAAGGAAAACAGCAGTAGGAAGGTAATCAAGGAGAACTAGCATAACTGGCAGGTAAAATGTATCAGAATCAGCCAATTACACAGGCAGCAGCCCAGCCCAGCACACTACTATAAACTATGCAAACACCTTTCCCTTTGGTTTTTCCCACAAACTCTACACCACCAGTGTACACAAGCAGGGAAATTTTAACAAACAAAAGCAACAAAATGATAGGGGATGCAGCAGCTATAAATCAACATGTGGAAGAGGCTGAGGGTGGTGAGGATGAGAATGCTGTTGACCAACCCACAGTCACGAGGCGGAGAAGGGTGTACAGACCCAGGGTAACCTACCAGGGGCTATATGAGCTGGAGATAGTGGAGTGCTATGGGATGGACAGGGACCACCTAAAGCAAATTGTTGAGCTGTGCCGGCCACACCTGACACACAGAACTAACAGAGGGGAACCTATCACAGTGGATACCAAGGTATGTGTAGACCTAAGAATACTAGCCACAGGTACATCCCAAAGCCCACCTGGGGATATCATGGGAATCTCACAGGCATCAGCATCCAGAGTATTCCACCAGTTCCTGGATGCCATGTCAGCACATACCAGTGAACATGTATATTTTCTCAACACCCGTGAGGTGTTGGCCAGCAGTATGAGTCTCTTTCACCAAACAGCAGAATACCCTGAGGTGGCGGGTGCAATAGACTGCACGCACATATGAATCAAAGCACCACCAGGTGAGCAGTGTAGGGTCTACATCAACCTCAAGGGCTTCCCCTCCATCAACTGCCAGGTCATGTGCGATGCCCAGGGTATTATAATTAATGTTTGCTGGCTGCTCTGGAAGATATCACGATTCCCACATCTGGCATCTGACGCAGCTGTACCAGAGATTTGCCAATGGGGACAACCCTTACAGTCATCTAGTTGGGGATGCTGGTTATGCACTGGAGGCATGGCTGATGACACCCATCAGAAATGCACACACAGCTGAACAAGAACACTATAATGAGGCATGCGCACAGACCAGAATCATAATAGAGTGTGTGTTTGGGATGCTCAAGTCACAGTTCCGGGGCCTGGACACATCTGGTGGAGCCTTGCAGTACTCACCAGCTACATGTACCCAAATTGTTATTGTATGTGCCATGCTACACAATATGATCCTGCGGAAACAGCCTCAGCTGGAACAGCATGGGGCAGGACCACACAGCCCCCCACCAATGCCAAGGCCTGCACAGGCACAGAGTGACTTGAGGGAGGAACAACCTGAGCCTGCCCCAGTAGGCAGATGAAGGCATGCCCAGTATGCCATGGCCTTGGCAAAGAGGCAATGCATAGCACATACACTGACACAGTAGGGACCCAGGGAATGACACCTCTCTCTGACTCATACATACAGTAAAAGGGATGCCAAGCATGACACTACCTGTACTCAACCATGTATAGGGAGTGTACTATGCGAATCTGACATAGGTAGCCCCCAGCACCATCCTCAATACTGGCACACCCACAAGGTAAGTCACTCCCCTTACCGATTGCTGATTGGAGTAGTATGTGTTGTTACTTGTATCTATGGTATGGATGTGAGCATGCAAGGGAATCGGGTGGCTGAATGGGATGCCAGCAGATAGTAGACACCTATAGTGGCAGCATGAGATCTGTAACAAATACGGGTGTCACCATAGCAGCCAGTACTACAAAACCCACTGCAGGAAATGTGCTGGGCCACATGTGTCCATATGACACACATATGCCAGTCAGGGAGGTTCACATACCCAACAACAGTCACAGCCAGCAGGATAGGTGTAGACAAACACAAATAAAAACTGTGCTAAGCCACTGAATGATGCCTATGGGTAGCCCCCCCCCCAGGCCTACACAGACAGACCATATCAGTTCAGGCAGTGGGATATTAGTTCTGAAGGGTAGGAATTCCGAAACTAATATGTAGGTCAATCAAACGTAAGACCTGTACTACACTGACATGCCTCTAGTCAGCATGTTAGGTTAGAAAACAGAATGAAATGGAGTACCTGACATACCAGTACAGTCAAGGCAAATGTGTACAAGTGTCAGGTGTGCACTCCCCCAATCCTGTGTAGCAATGTAGAAACAGTCAGGTGTGCTCCCCCATAGCCTATATAGACATGTAGTAACAGTCAGGTGCCCCCCCCAATCCTATGTTGAAGTGTAGTAACAGTCAGGTGTGCCCCTCCAATCCTATGTAGACATGTAATAACAGTCAGGTGTGCCCCACCATAGCCTATGTAGACAGTAGTAACAGTCAGGTGTGCCCCCCCCCAATCCTACATAGAAATGCAGTAACAGTCAAGTGTGCCCTCAATCCTGTGTAGAAATGTAGAAACAATCAGGTGTGCCCCCAACCCTACTTAGACATGTAGTAACAGTCAGTTGTGCCACCCCCAATCCTATATAGAAATGTAGTACCAGTCTGGTGTGCGCCCCCCAATCTGATGTACACATGTTGTAGCACTCAGGTGTGCCCCCCAATCCAATGTAGAAATGTAGTAACAGTCAGGTGTGCCCCCCAATCCTGTGTAGCAATGTAGAAACAGACAGGTGTGCCTCCCATATCCTATGTAGACATGTAGTAACAGTCAGGTGTGCACCCCCAATTCTATGTAAAAATGTAGTAACATGTTTGTGTAGGTATAATACCAGTGGAGCACGGATGCCCAGAGGTGGCCAAGGTAGCAGGATAGGTTGTAGCATTTGTACAATATGCAGGTATGTGTGTGTCCGGTTGGTGTGTGTTTCATATTGTGTGAGAGTGGTCAGTATGTATGCATGTTGAGGTATGACCTGGTGGCCATTGCCCACTACTGCCAATGTCAGGGCCAGGTCCTCACAACTGCAGTGCCAAAGACAATTCCCACCAGTATAACACATGCTAGCAGTAAGCCATTGTAAATGTATGGTGGTAATATGTGTCACCATCTGAAAGACTGACATGGCATGGCTGATGGGCTAGATATACAAGCAGTACACAGGGGAAAGGACCCCAGGCATACAGTATATAATGTGTAACTGTGAAATGGACACACCCTTGGAATTGTACATACAGGTATGCATCACATTATCTGGGGATGTAGTAGGGAATACTGGTGTCATCTGCTCGAACACTTGCAGATCACAAAAGTGGTAGGACTAATGTATTGGGAAACAGCTGATGTACCTGCACATGCTACCATAACTGGAATGCCCAGTGCATATATGTGTGTCAGATGCAAGTAGTATCCATAGCACACATGCACCCAGCTCACCCAAACACCACCCACAGGTACCTCTCTGATCATATTCTTGCTGTTGGGAATGGAAACAATATGACCTGTACCTGTATATGGCAATAGTGACAGAATGCAGCATGCAGTGCAGGAGTCCCATGCAGGTGTGTCCCTAGCTGTAGGTAGCACCCTGCCAGCATCCATACCACCTGATCAATACTGACAGAAAGTATTGGCATGAACACCTAGCACACATAACCTGTCACCTCAGGGGAATATACTCTATGGTGGTCTGAGACTGTAGGGCTGTCAGAATGCAATGGCCTGCCACAGCTTGCCCGCATCACCACCAAATGGCTTACAGACCTTTGCCAAAAACCTGTGTCTCACATGTACTGCCAATGCATGTTATGTCATGGACACCCAAATAAAAACACAACACACTCTACATAAGCCATATGCAAGGCCATGTGGACAAGCCACAGTAATATGTCCACCATGTCCCACTGCATGAACTGTGGACCAACACCAAAACACAGCTGTGATGAGGTGATAACCTTAGGGAAAGTATCAGAGAATGTATGAATAATATATAGCAGAGGATAGAATAACAGAAGGGGGTGGGAGCATGGGCAGCATGGAATGTGCAAGGTCTGACACACAGCTGTGTGCACACACTATCCCTGACTGCAAATACAAGAATGGGTGGCTACAAACCTGCCCATACACCACAATAGGGGTAATATCCTGACTCATGGCCCCTGCCTCTGGGTAACCTGTGTGAATCTGTACAGCTGAGAGATATTGGCACAGCAAGATAAGGCCATAATCTCATATTGATGGATGTACAAGTATGGGATCTTCTGCCAGCACTGTACCAATGTGCTTAACTGGATACACAGACCCAGCAGCAAGTGTCTGCAGCTCCCCCTCCAGAATGGCATAATTTACCATGAATATGTAGGCATCTTCCCACAATACCAGACACAGCTGCATTCATCCTTGTTCCCCAGGACATCACTGTGAGCAAGAATGTCCACCTGACAGTACTTAAGGACATAAAACATCACAGTGTATAACAGTACACATGTCTGAATATCTCTGCTAACACCAGTACCATGTAGCAGAAGCAGCACAGACACAATCACCTACTGTACACACTATCCCTTGCACAGTTTTGTCCCCATATTGCCAAATGATCTACAGATACTCTGCAGAAACAGTTTGCTACCTGTAGGTGTACAACACAAAGGTCTGCACTGGAGTACAAACTACCTGGAATGGATCCACACATTCAGTACAGAAGGGCATACTGGGCATGCTAACACACTTAAATGAAGCCCATGTCTGCAAACAACAGTGGACCATACATATCTGACTGTTGCAGATGTTAGTGCATACACTGCATACACTCCTCCGTATGCACCGATCATGCTTTGCACACACATTGGATAGGAATACAGACATATATCCAATTACAAAACACTATAATAAGCCAAAAGATGACATACATAGATGTGCGGAAGAGAGTGACTGTGACAAAGAGTCATCCATCATGTGGCCTGTCCCATCCAGCACACAGCCAAATAGCTACAACCACATGATGTGTAAATGTCACTCACTGTAGAAATTAGCCACTGATATCCATCAGCATTACAGACTATGTGGTGCAAGTGCTAGCTGTGCAACTTGACTGTACAAGGCAGTAGTCATCTAACAGCTGTATACATGTACCTGCAGAATATAATCCTGCATGTGCCTGCATGTGGTGTGTCAACCCTTAGATGAATGGGTTATGGCCCATGCATACACACTGCCCTCCCCATAGCCCTACTACGACAAGCCTGCTGATGTCATCCACTTTGAAATACACCTTTGGGAACAGAGTAGCCCAGTAATCTCTTTGGTGTGTCCTTATACTGCATAATGCTGTAGTGTGATAAACTAGTTAGGTAGGAGTTCTAATCCCAGTCATGGCAAGTGTGTGTGTGTGTGTGTGTGTGTGTGTGTGTGTGTGTGTGTGTGTGTGTGTGTGTGTGTGTGTGTGTGTGTGTGTGTGTGTGTGTGTGTGTGTGTGTGAAAGATATAATAAATCCCCTAATGTCTATGGTTCTATATAACTGCTGCTCTGGTGTAGTGTGATACCCTAGTAGAGTAGTAGTAATCCCAGATATATGGACTGTGTGTATGTGTTTGTGTGTCTGTGGGATGTAATGCTGTAGTGTAAACTCCTAGTGTAATATCCTAGTTAGGGAGAAGTTCTAATCCCAGACATGGCGACTGTGTGTGTATTTGTATGTGTGTTTCTGTATAAGAAGCAATGCTTTTTAGATTAGTCACACTCATTACAATTCACATGTCCACCCCAACCCAAGGCTGCTGATATATCACTGTTGGTACACCTTTGGAAAGATGGTAATCGGTAATCTCTGTGGCACTACCTATGACTGTGTACTGCTGTAGTGTTGGGTTTAAACTAAGTAGGAGTTCTAATCTCAGACATGTGTGTGTTTGTGTGTCTCTCTGTCTGTGTGAGCTAAGCTTTTTTTTAAGCTAGTCACTCTCACTGCAATTCAAGTGTCCTACTTGCAAGGCAAGTGTGTGTGTGTGTGTGTGTGTGTGTGTGTGTGTGTGTGTGTGTGTGTGTGTGTGTGTGTGTGTGTGTGTGTGTGTGTGTCCCTGTCTGTGTAGGGAGCAAAACTTTTTAGGCTAGTCACACTCACTACAATTCAAATGTCCTATTTTGGCAAGGCTGCTGATGTCATTCACTGTGAAATACATCTTTGGGAAAAGTGTAGCCCACTAATCTCTGTGGTGTGTCCTATAACAGCGTAATGCTGTAGTGTGACATAGTATTCTGGTAGGGGTTCTATTCCCACACATGGTAAGTGTGGATGTTGGTGTGTGTGTTTCTATGTCTGTGTAGGGAGCAATGCTTTTTAGGGTAGTCACACCCATTACAGATCAAATGCCCTAATTTGGCAAGGCTGCTGATGTCATTCATTGTGAAATACACCTTTGGGGAAGGCATACATCAGTAATCTCCGTGGCATGTCCTATGACTGCAAACTGCTGTAGTGTGATAAACTAGCTAGGTAGGAGTTCTAATACCAGGCATAGCAACCATGTGTGTCTCTGTCTGTGTAGGCAGCAATTCTTTTTAGGCTAGTCACGCTCACTACAATTCAAATGTCTAACTTTAGCAAGGCTGCTAATGTTATTCACTGTGAAATTCACCTTAGGCTAGTCACACTCACTACAATTCAAATGTCTAACTTTAGCAAGGCTGCTAATGTTATTCACTGTGAAATTCACCTTTGGGAAAGGTGTAGCCCAGTAATCTCTGTGGTGTGTCCTGTAACTGCACACTGGTGTAGTGTGATAGACTAGTTAGGTAGGAGTTCTAATCCCAGACATGTCAACTGTGTTTGTCTCTATCTGTGTAGGGAGCAATGCTTTTTAGGCTAGTCACACTCACTACAATTCAAATGTCCTACTGTGGCAAGGCTGTATCAGTCACTGTGAAATACACTTTTGGGAAAAATATAGCCCATTAATCTCTGTAGCATGTCCTATAACAGCGTAATGCTGTAGTGTGACAAAGTACTCTGGTAGGGGTTCTATTCCCACACATGGCAAGTGTGGATGTTTGTGTGTGTGTTTCTATGTCTGTGTAGGGATCAATGCTTTTTATTACTCCCATTTACTACTGCTTAATAGTGCTTACACTTGTTTACTAGTGCTTGCTCCCACTTACCACTGCACTAATTTAGACAGTAATGTGTAATGGTTCTTGGGAAGGTGGGGGATTTAGAATTTGTATGGAGTTATCATTCATTATACATTTTAACTTCCATTTGTATCCATGATTCCTGTGTACAAATACTGTATGGGGCACATGTGATTATCTGTGGACTTTGCAAAATGATGACACTGACACCTCATATCTGCATTTAATGCAGTACTCCAGTTCACAAATATATGTTATTTAGTAGGTTATGCAACAAATATATTGGTCATAATGTGATTTGACATGGAAAATGGAATGTGCTACAGTGGGACTCAACCAGGAATGCCTGCTCATAAGGCAAATGCTCTGCCCACTACACTATTGCTATACTGCTTCATTTGCATACATATTCCTTGTTATCCTCTACTGTCATTTAATCTGCATTAACCATAGCTAAGCGATGGGCAAACTCGTGCACCTACAGTTAAATTTAATCGGTTTCATGAAAAATTTGTATATTCATATTTTGTATTTACTATTGCTGTTGAACATGTGGGGGATGTTGCTGGGGGTATGTGGACACTTATTAGCATTCTCGCTCATTCTTTTGGGCTTTATGCTGTTCTTCATTGTGGGTGCGTGTATATTCTGGGAGCTCTCCTCTGAGACATACCCTCTGCTCTCTCACACACTCCATGTGAGATTAGGAGCTCAGGCAGCGCACCTTCATTAATATGCATGGTGCGCTGCTGTCCTGCTACTAAATGGCCGCTTCCATGAAGGAATAAGCTAGTCCTGCATAGAAGATTAGTAAATCCGGGGGATATTCTTTGTTGATTTCATTTTATGTAAATTTTTCTTGTCAATATTACTACTGTAATTTTTAGCCTTTTCATGAATTAATGTTTTTTTTTGGCATGTCTGTAATTGTAATTGGAGATTTTCTCCTCGGGTCTCCACTGAAAATGGGCCTTTGGCTCAGTTGGACCAACCCAGTTAACAAATGACAATAAATAAATAAAAAATAAATAAATAAATAAATAAATAAGGATTTCTTGATGGTTGAAATAGATAGGTACAGTATTATTTGTCTATACTCATCTGCATCAAGTAACATTTGGGAAACAAGAGTAATCCACGATATTTCACAGTTGTGCATTTCACCTTTCTAGCCTGTAAACAGGACAATAAGAAAGCTTAATGGAGATATTTGTAGGTATGCAAGTGTGTGATTACAAAAAACAGGAATGGTGACTTCCACAGTATAGAACGAGTGAAAGAAAAATAAACTAATGAGAGATACGTGTTTGCATGCAAATATGGGGTTACCAAAATGTAGGTTTACAGATGCTAGAGAAACAGGTAGCACACTTATCTGTTAGTTTCCACTCTTTGCTGCACAACATATAGTCTGTAAATCTGCTATTTAAGCACTTAAAAAAAGGCAGCTAGCTAGAGTGTGTAGCATATATGAAAAAAAAGCAGCAACCCTAGTCAACAACAAAACTCTTCACAAATAGAAACTTTCATATATTAACAATTGCCTACAATATCCAGTAACTGTGCTGCTCATGCAAACATAAAATTAGGTATTACAAGAGAAGCCTTCAGTAGGAGGGGGTAGCAATATATATATTTATAACATAATGCACTACACAGCAGGGAGAAAACAAAATAAAAAAAACTTAGCCATATGGCAACAGACTTACTTGATGTGACTGCAATACAAACAGCAAAAAAAAAACAGAATTGTTTTACAGTAGGATTCAGTGAAACTAAGAGCCAGTAGAAACTTGCTAATACAATTGCTGCACATTAACAGCAGAAAGACAACACTTAGCTGCTACTACTGAAAACTAGAGTAAAATGACATTAGAAACATTCTAATATATTTACTACACATTATTAGCAAAATACACAACACTTAGCCAGCATTAAACACAATGAAATCTTAGTTGTACTTTTCTAGTACAAGGTTGAACCAAAATGAAATAATCCATAAGATAATACAAGAATCCAATGTACTTTCTTGTAGAGTGAAGCAGCTGGATGGAGGGAACACTTGGGACGAGGGGTACTGAAGTGACTCTGATTTTTTACCCACAAAGGCAAAAGTAGTGGGAGACCAAGCTGAGAAGCAGGGAAGGCCAGTCAGTTCCTTCAGTGGAAACCAGTTACTCCCCCGCCCCCCCCAGATGGTTTACCACCATAAATAATCAGTAAGGTAGAATGTTCATGGATACAAAGACAAGGTGACTGAAGTCTAAAAACTTGACTTGAGTCACAGCATCTAATTTTATAATTATGTTTTTTTTAGTGTATTTTCCAGGGATCTATTACACTGATAAGAATAAAATATGCTGAAGTGTTAATGTATCTTCACCTTCAGCAGAAAAAGTCTGTGAGTGTGGGTGAGTAAGTGAGGGTGGGGATATCCTTCCAGCAGATTCAACACTACAAACGGAATACACTAGTGCATGACTTAAGAAATTTAATTATTTGTTCGAGTCTTGGAAATTGTCTTACATAGATTTGACTCAGTGTATTTTTCCTTGTGAACTTTTGGAACTGCAGGTGAAATTCAGCTGTGCAAGTTCTTTAGGTAGTGAGATATGTTAACTTTTGCAGCAGCAGTGGTCAGACTTACTGTGTGCTTGTTTCAATTCTTGTAGATTGAAGCAGTTGGATGGAGAGAACACTTGGGACAAGGGGCATACTCCTTTGTAAAAGTGTACAATACATCCATATTCTATATGTATTTGTTAATGGTCTACCCAGCATACTTACTCCTTTGTGAAAGTGTACCATACATCCATATTCTGTATGTATTTGTTAATGCTGTAGTCAGCGTACTTACCCCTTTGTGAAAGTGTACCATACATCCATATTCTATATGCATTTATTAATGCTATACCCAGCATACTTACCCCTTTGTGAAAGTGTACCATACATCCATATTCTATATGTATTTGTTAATGCTGTAGTCAGCATACTTACCCCTTTGTGAAAGTGTACAATACATCCATATTCTATATGTATTTGTTAATGCTGTAGTCAGCGTACTTTCCCCTTTGTGAAAGTGTACCATACATCCATATTCTATATGTGTTTGTTAATGCTATACCCAGCGTACTTAGTCCTTTGTGAAAGTGCACAATATATCCATATTCTATATGCATTTGTTAATGCTATACCCAGTGTACTTACCCCTTTGTGAAAGTGTAAGATACATCCATATTCTATATGTATTTGTTAATGCTGCACCCAGCATGCTTACACCCTTGTGAAAGTGTACAATATCTCTATATTCTATATGTCTGCTATAAAAGTGGTTTGAATGGGGAAGCCAATGTACAGCATATAATCTTCCTCAGAGCAATACGACTCCAGGCTTATCAAAAAATGGCTTTAAATGTTTGGAAGAAATAAACAGGCTTAGGTAAGTATTAGTAAACTACATTATGCATTTTTAGTCATTTTGCTGGTTAGTTAATTAAACTGTTAACAGCTCACAGTCATCAGAAGTAGTTAGGCTATGGTGAAAGAGAAAACATCAGAAAAAGCAAACTAAGCAGAGTAAAGGTGAACCATAAACAGTGGTAAAGTGTTGTAGCTAAAACATAAATCACAGGAATGACCGAAGTCAACACCAACACATCATTAAACTAGAACAAAATCCAGCCAGTCGTTAGATGCAACAACACCATGAAACAGAGAGTTAATCTGATCACTCACTATCACTATTGAAAGTATTAATTAAAAAATGGAGGTTGCCTTTTGTGCCATCTGACACAAGCACTACTCACATCAATCTTGGAACAGGTGTTCCATGTGTGACAAACTGTGCCATGTCTTTAATTATTGTCACTTTTTGAATTATTTGTGTCCATTGCAGCTTATTTTTTTTCAGGTTGTATGGTCAAGTGACATTTAAAGACATGCAGGTAGGCAAGTGCATGAATGGGTGTGCCTTCTTTGAAGGTTGGGCGTCGGGCTGGCAACTTGGCACTGTAAAAATCCACTGCCAATCATAAGTGGACCAGAGTTCCACTGTGGCAACTCCTAACTGGGAAAAGCCAAAAGACATTACTTTTTATTTAGATATACTTACATAAAAGGTTTAGGAATATAATAGTGAAAATGCAAAACTGCAAAAACTGTTTTACCTCCACAGGATTGTGTATCTACTCTTTCCATGTAGGCTACTAAGACATACCATATTATGCATATTTAATGCAAAAACTATCCTCAAATAAAACTAAAGAAAAATGTTAAGACTTAACATTTTCTAATTAAAGTATATCATATAGAAGTGATTGATACTAAATACAAAATAGAAAATGTCTAGGTATGTTATACACTTTAATAAATGTTACATTTAGTGTTATGTCAGAATAAACATCATTTGGGGCTCATCATAAAGGAGGATGAAAGGGTATACAGAGAGAGGATGGCATCTCTTTTCAGGTGGGGAAAGAGGAGCAACCTTGACCTGAATGTAAGCAAGACCAAAGAGATTACCATCAACTTTAGAAAAAGGGGAACAAACCACCCAGTGCTCAGGATCAATGGTGAGAGTGTGGACAGGGTTAAGAGAACACAATTCCTGGGTCTACACATATCAGAGGATCTCCCATGGCTGGGAAGAAAGCATACCAATGCCTCCACTTTTTAAGAAGGCTGAAAAAAGCTAAGCTTCCTCCTCATATTCTCTTCACCTTCTATAGAGGTACAATAGAGAGCACCCTCACCTGCAACTTCACATTGTGGTTTGGAAGCTGCACAGTTACAGAAAGGAAGGCACTACACAGAGTGGTGAGGATTGCAGAGAAGGTAACATGTTCCAGTCTTCCATCGATGTAACATATTTATTCTGCAAGAAGCATCCAAAAGGCCATCAAAATAATAGAGGACAACACGCATCCTGCACATGGACTGTTCAAGCATCTGGCATTGGGCAGGAGATATCGCAGCGTCCGCCGCAGGACTACAAGATTCAATAACAGTTACTACCCTACAGTGATTAGACTTCTAAACTTGGCACTAGTCCCAGGGGTCTGGACACACAATTAGTCAACTTTTATTTATTTGTGCAATATATACTTTCATTTATTCCAAGTAAGTGCGATATTTATTTATTATATTCATAATCAGTATTATTTAACTCACTCAAGTGCAATATTAGACAAATAACTGAGACATTTCAATCTGTAGTGTGTTTTGTATTACTTTAAATAGGATAGTTAATTTAACTCAGAGGAGGGTATTGTTTTCGTATATGTGTGTTGTTAAATGTCTGTGCTGTTTCTTGTGTGTATTGAGAGTAGTATTGTATTTGTTAGTTATGTTTATACCTCTACTCGTATGTATTGTTTCACTTTCCTTTGTAATTTCAAGAGTTGAGCTGATGCACAAAATTTCATTTAGGCTACATGTGTGTAGCTGTAGTTCTAAATGACAGTAAAGTTTACTTTGACTTTGATGTTCTGTTATCTACAGTCTCTTCATTCTGAACTAGTGCTTCACTCCCTCCTACATCATCTCCTTGTCAAATGTACTAGAAATAGATCCTGACTTAATTCTGGGGATCAGGTCTGTAGATCTTAGGATTGTGACACTCTTGGAAGTGAATGTGGAGGATTGCATAAAAAGTCAAAAGGTGGGATATCTTGATGTGTTACACTAACTCCAAGGTACAGTGATCTCAGAGTCTGCAGAGATGTGAAAGAAAAAACTGTGTAGGAGTGGGTTTAATAATTCAGTCCTTTTAAGTATAGAGAAAAAGGCTACAACTGGTTGGACCAGAAAATATTAAAATATGGGATGTTGGAAAACAATGCAATGATAACAGATTTGACTCTGGATACAATAACTAGGAAGTTTTACACAAAATAAGTAACAGTGGTAGCATTAAACACTGCAAACAATGTAAAGTAAAATGGTAATATGACAGTAATGAAGTATTCAGTAATAAGCACTAAATTTAAATCAGATAGCCTTATCCAATAGTTCCAAATGTAGTAACTGAGAGAAATAGGTGCAATTTCCATTAACAGTAGAAGAATCAGTACAAGCAGGGTTGTCCAAAAACCCCATCATGCCAAGTCCACAGCTGAAGCAGTAGGTTAGTTTGTAGTAACAATGAGCAGCAAAGAGGCCACTCACAAGTGAAGTCCCCCAGGGATCAGTCCTTGGGCCACTCCTTTTTGCATTTACTTCTCAGAAGTCAAGGCCAATGTCAGTGGTCTCTGGCTGACTAAATTTGCAGATATTTGCAAATTAGGAGCTGTCATTGAATACCACACTGACACAAATGTTCTCCAGGAAGGGCTGACACAGGCAAACAACTGATGTCAGAGCCATAGACTAAAACTAAATGCCAAGAAATGCATAAAAGTATCCTTAAGGAAATCATCCATCCCTGGCAACTATCATATACATATCCGTTTTCAGTAGGAATAGAAACTCCAATACACAATACACAAATTAAGTAATTGCAAGATTCAAAAGAGTATTACAAACAGAAATACAATTACATATACAGGAATGAAAGATTTATATATATATAAGACTAAAGGACAGAGAGGAAATTATACACACACACAAAACATTGATTCGTTAAAAATACTGAAAATAAGACAGAGTCAGAGATTTTCCTTAAAACTAAGAAGAAAATTTGAGATCTGCAATTAGGAAATGGGGCTGGGAAGGAAATGATTAAAGAAGTAAGTCTAAGGTTGTTTTTGGCAGTTCCACCACTGCTGCTGCCAAATGGAATGCATAAGGCATCCCCACCTGAGTTTTTTGCTTTAATGGTTAGGATCTGGAGGAGATTATTTATTTTATTAGCTTAAGGCTAAGGTTGGTGAGAGTTGATGAGATTCAACCCTCCCAGGGGCTTATGAGAATTAAGGCAATGATGGGTTAATAAGGGAACCTGTAAATAATCTGTATGGTTATAGGCAAGAGAGCATGTTGAGTGTTCGTTTATTGTTTAAAGAAAAGAGAGAGGGGAGGGGAAGAGAGAGGGAAGAGAGAGGAGATGGGTGCGAGCAATAGTTAATGGTGACGTTGGGAAGAAAAGTAAATAGTTGGTTTTAGCTGGGTTAAGTAGAGTTTTTAAGTCAGTGAACCATTTTTCAAACAGTGAAAAAAATGTTGTGTGTGGTCATTGGAGATTCGGGAGGAGACGAGGCGAGCAGATTTAAGTGGGAGTCGTCGTGTTGTGTATGCAGGTGGATTTAGGGATGACTGATTGAAGGTCATTTAGATGATGAGAAGAGAGAAGAAGAAGTGGATAGTATCGAGCCCTGAGGAACACCTATGGTATTCGGGAGCAGTCCTGATATTCTGTTTTGCCATATCATATTGACAACACACCCCTTAGAGTTGACTCAGTAGTCAGGGACATAGGAACACATATAGATAGCAATCTAGCCTTTGACCATCATGTGTCTGCAGTGGTGAGGAAATCGTTCTATATTGCACAACTTATAAACAAAGATATGGTATCTAAGTCCAAAGAAGTCATTGTTCCACTGTATTCGACATTCATCAGACCTATCATTGAGTACAATTTCCCCTTTGGTATGTACCTAACTAGGCATATCCAACAATTGGAATGTCTACAGAGGTTCCTCACTAAAAGAATACAGGACGTAAGTAAAATGTCCTATGCAGATTGCCTCAAGGCCCTATCCCTGTATTCTGTCTCCTACAGGCTTTTGAAGGGAGATCTATGCCTGGCATGCAGACCATTGTCAGACCCTACTCAGAAGGAACTCCTGCATATCCACAAAACAAAAAGCACCAGAATTACCCATTCTAAAGACTTAAACCTTGCCTGTGATATAAATAGGTCCTGCTGTAGAGATAGGTATGTATCCCAGAGAATACCGCGTCTGTGGATCAGGCCCCCCTTCCACGTGAAGCAGAGTTCCTCCCTAACCCAATTCAAGTGCAACTTGGACAATTGGATAGGGAACCCAGAAATTCATCCCTGGTTTGGCACCTATATCTCTAATGGACACAGGTAACCTGTAAATGGTTCATCTCCCTAACCTCTGCTTGCACTTATCAAAGGTATCAGAACTTGTCAGAGATTTGGGATGCGTGGCTAGGCTTAAAAAGGCCCTTGTGGTCGTTAGCCTAGTAAACACCTATAAACCTATGAATAGTCTAATTCAGTGTCTCCAAATATTGTTATTATAGAGCAGTAGTCTAAACCTACAGTTCCAAGTGCAGTAACTGTGAAGTAAATAGTCACAAGGCAGTAACAGTAGAGCAATCCACATAAGCAGTAAAAGTAAATAAGTGCAATCCAATACTATGTAATACACTCCTGTAGAGCAGTACCTTTAAATGCATTAACAGTAGACCATTAAATAACAAACAGTATTAAGTAGTAATGTAATAATACCAGTGAACAAAACTGAGATCAACAACTGAGATATAACATATGTCTGGTGTCCTTCTAACTAGTATCATTCACTGGCACCAGTGCAAATTCACCTGAAGTAGCATTAGCAAAAGTGCAGTAATACTTAAGATATCATCAGTAATAAGCAATAATGCAACAGCAATGGCATGCAAAACTGCAGTGTTACATAAACATAACAACATGCAGACTAGCAGTAGGAATATCAGTGATGAAAGCAGATGAAGTGTAGTTAGTAAAAGTAATATATTTAATGAGTAAACAACAGCTTTCACTGTATGAAATAAGGCAATTGTAATATATGCTTATCAGATGAGCAATAAATGCACAAATTCTTACTCTATGTAACAGGCAATAATTGGAGCTAACTTACTTATGTGCAACCAAATAAACAACATATGGTATCAATTTACACTGCCTGTGATGCAAACTTATTTGAGTAGTCAGTCTGATAAACAATGGATAAGAGCAACATGTTTCATGAAAATATGGTAGATTTGTTAAATAATCATAGTACTAAAATTGGGTTTCACTTAATAAAGCGGTAAACAATAAATGCAATCAAAACAGACATTCTGATCCTAGCTGTCATGTGGAAGACGTTATTCTTCTAGTGGACAGTACACTGGAGATTGTTCTTAGGAAGCCAATGAAATCCTTATAGTAAAGGGCTTTATGCTGTCCTTCTCCTCCTCTGACATATCCTGTTATTGTCTCCACATTGCATGTTAAAGCCCTGTCAACACCACAGTATTAAACAGAAATAACCAGCCAACCTCCTTTGTGCATATGCCACTAACTGATTTGCTCTGGAAATAATCCTTAAGATCACTATCTCCAGACTTATTGCTGGCTACTACTGCTTGTACTATACAAAATACCAGTGCTATGTTACCCATGTATCATATCACACACTGCCTACCCATACACCACATGCCGTGCTGTCTATCCATGCGTCATATCATATGCTGTCTCCTATCAATGCACTGAGTCACATTCTGCCTGCCCAGACAGCACATTACAAGTTGCTTATCAATATACCATGTCACATGCTATTAATGCAATTTGTCAGATGTCACATTCTGCATACTCATGCAGCATGTCACATGTCACCTATACCCATCAACACATCATGTCATATGCTGCCTGTCAATGAACCACATCATGTACTGCCTAGCAATGCACCTTGTCAAATGCCATCAGTGTTCCATGTCACATGCTAGCTATCAATGCACCATATCACATGCCAACTATTATGCACCACATCACATGTGGCCTCTCCATTTCAATGCACAATGCCATGTGTTGCCTATCAATGGACCTCATCATCTGATGCATACCTATGTGCCATGGCAGTGGCAGCTCATCCTATTGGACTGCAGGACTGCAGCACCCCCCCAGCTGAAAACCAAAAATAAAAAAAATCCCAAATCCCAAAACTAAATCCAGACTGCTATTTAACCAGTCCAGATTCAGAATAAGGCAGCAGTCTCACAGATGCACTAGAAGTCTATGTGGTTACAGCCACATAGACTGGAAGGGGATTGGATTGCAAGGTCTGCAGTCAGTGCTTGCACACATGCATGCTCGGCATTCTGGAACATAACTGGAACTAGCTGAATGATGGCTAAACATAGCTGAGGCTTTTTACTGGTGGCTTATGCTTGAGAAACAGCTATGCCTTTATGGAGGAAATGGTGGTTATGCAACACTTGCTGAAACAGAGCTGGCTTGGACTGCTGTGCTTGCTGAATGAGAGGCCAAGTACTGGTGTATGTGAAACAGCTATGCCTTTATGGAGGAAACAGCATGCAACACAATGAAAGTTTCCTAAAATAGAGCTGGCTTGGAATGCTGTGCTTGCTGAATGAGAGGCCAGTTGTGTGTGTGTGTGTAATGCTCCCAGTGACTACAAGAACTCAGGAAATATACCTGGTAGTGGCTAGACTCAAACCCTGTACCTTGGGAGTAGGTAGCAAGAGCTTGAATTCCTTACCCACCACCACTTGTGAAAGTTTTGCTTTATATTGCTGTTCTGTTCCTCATAAAATCTGTGGTTTTCTGCAAAATAATGACGGGCATTTGAATTTCAGACTTCATATTCTTCAGAAAGTATATGGTAAAAAAAAAAATTATTCTAGCAATTTTCTGTTTATAAGATCATTCTTGGCTTTGTCCAGGTTTTTTGTGCTAAGCTATGGTGAGAACTGAATTCACTGAATATGTTTGGGGGGCTGTATCCCCCCCCCCATTATTGGCTTTGTCTAGGTGTTTTGTGCTAAGAAGTTAAGAGCTATAGTGAGAATTGATTTCACTAAATAATAGCGATTTAAGTTTCAATCTAGCTATCTTTTATGAAACAGCTGATTTGGCATAGTGGTATATTGTTCTGACTGTAGAGCACAGGGTCTTGGGTTTAAGACTTAGCAGGGAAATGCATGGCGGTAACACAGCATTTTATTCTAGCAACTTTCTAAAGTTATACAAGCAATGTTTAAAATGTGTCCCTAGTTTTTGGGCTTTTGTCTCCCCCCCAAATAAAGTTTGGCTTTTGCCAGATTTCTTGTGCTTCAAAGTTGAGAGATATAGCTGAGTGTTGAGTATATTTTATAATGAGCTGAGAGCTTGAAGAGAAGTTTAATGCTGCTTATGCTGAGTCTGCTTGCATTGTTAATAGCACAACAGGTAATGTACTTGCTTTTGATGCAGAAGGCTGTAGGTTATACTCCCACAGTATGTGGATGGATTGCTGATACTGCACTGTGTTGTACTTTTAAAGGGAGTGGATGCTGCAGTCCTGAGAATGTCCTCTTTGGTGGAGATACCTGGTAACAATGAACCTGTTATCAGTTTTGGTAACAATTAACCTATTATCAGTTTGCCATCCATCCCCTATTGCAATATTACTAGCTTATCATTTTTATGTAACATATGAAATTTATTCCTCAAGGGCATCAGGCACTTCATTTGTAGATGAAACTGTGAAATATAAAGTTGTTTGCTAGCAGCAACCTCTTCATTAGTTACGGATCCCTTTAATGTGGAATTATTTAGTTGACTTTTACTTCTGCAGAGATTGAGCATATTTACTTATACTGGTGGATTGTAGAAGTTTGAGTAGACTTTTATGATGGAAATGTTTAGAATTGGGCAGTTTTGTCATTATTGGTGCATGCATTTTGTTTCATTGTTTACTGGAAAAATGTTCCAAACAATAAATTTAAAACACCTTCTATCAACTGTACTGCATTATACAAGGAATATAATTTAATACAATCAGGAAGGTGTATCAAAGAACACATGTATGTTTCCTGTGCAAGGGGCCTATGATTTGAAAACAGCCCAAAGTTAATGTTTATCTGCCATTGGCCAGATGTATTTTCTTTGAATGTGGGTTTCAATGCTGTTTCAATGAATGTGAGTTTCAAGGGCAGAAAAGTTTTAATGCCAAGTCTATTTTCACTGTGAGACTGATTTGCTTTGTTTAGCAGATGTCTATTAGTGTTTATGCTGTAAAATGTAAAATAAAACTTTTAAATGAAATCCAAATCATTGTAGAAGTAAAGCAGTATGCACATTACAGTGTTTATGATAAATGGGGCAAAATAGCCAAGTAATGGGACACTGGAATAGCTGCAGGGGGAAGGCCCCATTCGACCATGATTTTGTTGGGGGGGAAGGGTGGCAAACTCAGACAGCCCTGGCTGAACTATACATCTCAACTGTCCAGATTTTGCAGAATTAATAGATTTTTTGCTTCTTATTTTTGGTTTGTTCCTCATAGCATTTGTGGTTTTCTGACAAATCATTTAGGAATAGTCACTAAATAATGACAGACACTGAATTTCAGACTTCATACCCTTCAGAAAAATGCATGCAAGATGTGTTATTTTGTCAACCATCTAAGCTTATACAAGAGCAATTTTTAGTACTGTTTGTATGTTCCCCTAATATATTTGGCCTTGTCCAAATTTCTTGCATTAAGAGGTATGTGCAAATAAATCAGTTTATAGAATTAAGTATATCCAACCCTCTCAACTGTCCCCAATTTTGACTCAAAATGTTGCTCTCCCCCTAATAATCCCTCTGCAAAATGGCAAATTTGGAAGAAAACGTGGAGGGTTTACAATTAATAAATAATTGCAATGATCAGAGTTATAGATTACTTTTAATTTCAGAAATGCATGTAGATTCTCTTATTTTGTCAGCTGCTCAAGTTAACAGTACTAATATTAAAAAGTGTCCCTTCTTTACAGGTTCCTAGCTGTATTGTGTGGCTATTTTATATTTTTGCATTACATTTTTGGTCTGTTTTTCATAAAATTGTGGTTTTATGGCAAATTAGTGCCAAATCATTAAAGATTGAAGTTAGAAAATAATGACATTTGAGTTTCAGATTTCATACCCTTCAGAAAATTCATACTAATGCAAGACCTAATTATCTTTCTAAATCTATAAGAGCAATATTTAAAAATTGTCCTAATTTTTGGGCCTTTATCCCACTTTTACATTTCTTGCTCTGAGGTTGAGAGGTACGACAGATGTGTCAAGGCCATCACCGTCAGCCAGAGACATTTCAAGTTGTGACATACTTGTTGCACCCCACTCCCCCATGTACTGACTCTGGATGTGTCCAAGCAAGGCAAGGAGCAGTTATGCAGTGTTAAGTGTGCAGAGTATCCCCCCATCCAAGGTAGACATAAGTACTACAGTGTTTTTTCATCTGTCCTTGATTTTGCAAAATGTTCTGGTTTTCTGTCATATTTGTATACTGTTGATTTATGCTTCTTATTCAGAAAATGCATGTTGTTGCAGTGCCTGTTGCTCTGTGTTTAAGTAGCAATGCTTTAATGACCATCAGGTAAGCTTGTCTGAGACTGCAAGATGCAAGTAAGCTTTAATAAGCATACTGTTAAAGAATTACCAACATTGAAAGCGTTTTTGTTGCTGCCATGCAGAGAATATTTAAATAACTAGATAGCGTATAAGCCTTGAGTATTGAAATGCATATGACAGTATTTGTAATAAAGGACAGGATTACAGTATTTTCAGAAGCTCTTTACATTTGTTGGAGACTTGCAGTCATCTTTGCAGGCTTTACCCATAAACTAAACAGAATGCCAGTCTAGCATGTGTGGTCAATAACCTGTGCAGTAATCCTTTAAGCAATTTATCTTGAGCTTGTTTCTTGTTTGCTGTTCATGTTTTACTTTTATCATGTTTTCCCCATGAAACAAGTAGATAGTTGTTGTCAGGCAGCAGGTCTTTTTTGGATAAGAAACATTTTTACAAGTAGGGGTATCACAGAGATTGCTATTTTCAGCATGTTACTTGGTACTTTTATAAAGCTGAATATAATTTGTAATTAGAACTGCAGTGCAAGGAGAAGTGGTTTGAGTTGAGTGCTGCTTGTTTTTTTATACTTGATTTTGACTGGCATTCCAGTAATGTATTTATAAAGTAATTTATTTTTTTCATGCCTCACAACCTTTTTGTTTCCATGTAGATATTAAGTAAGCTGCCATGTAGCCAATGCATTGAAATCTTTTTTTCTTCTATACTTCATTTTGTCTTGATTGGACTCTCATAATGATGGTTTGGCACCCAGGGCAGTGTATTTAACTAAAGTCCCAGTTTTCGCAATTTTTAGCATAGCACCACCCCTTTCTAGTTGGCCACACCTCTTCCCATTGACCCCCACACATTCAGCTGTCTCCTGCAGCCACCCTTTGATTTGAAGCCACCAGCCGCCACTGGTGCCATGTCACTTCAGTGTAACACATAACATGCTTTCTGCCTCATCAACGCACCATGCCACATGCTGCCTATCAATGCACCATATCTTATCCTGTCTGCAATGCACCATGCCATGTGGCCATATGCTCCTCATCAGTGGATCATGTCACAAGTGATAAATGCATCATGTAATATGCCCCCTATCAATGAACTACATAATATACTGCCTATCACTACACCACATTACATTGTGCGTACCCATGCAGGTTACTTACAGAAAACACATCAAACATATTGCACTCTGCCTAGCCATCATATGCCCATCTATATATCACATAGCATGTTGCCTACCTATATACCTCTTCTTGTTAAATCATCTATGTCTCCTTCTGTCATCTGTCTTTCTCCTCTCATAACCTGTCTTGTATTGCATTATAATCTTGATAGAAGGTGTGTCCATCTCTTTTCAACAAGCCAAAAACTTTACTTATTAAATGCTTCATTATGACTTTTTTATTTGCTTGTGCATGTTTGAAACATAACATCCTTCTGTAACCCTTTCCTATATTTATCTCATACCTGAAAAGTGGATAAATGTGATAGTTCCTGTAGACAAGTTTCTTTCGTCAGAATTCTGTAATTGTATCTGTTTTTAGTCTGAAAAAATGTGTTGTACTTCTAACAATTTCCTTACAACACAAATTAAGTTTACATGAATATATGCTTAAAAAGGCAAATAACTGTTTCTCCACATTTTTAAAATATTTTGCCCATGATGTAGTATAATAATGGTGGAACTGTCAGACTCATTGATTAGGAAATTATATAGCAGATGGACAAGATAGCAAATGCATCCCATGTTGTGCCCAGTGCTTCACATCCTTCATCAGCATCATCAAACCCCATTTTCTCATTGATACTTGGAGTCAGAATGCCAAGCAACATTACTAAATGTGACCAGCACTCCTAAAGCCAGTGTTTAAACTGCCAAATGGCTAACCCACGTATGGTACTTTACATACTTTCGACAGTATGAATATAAATGCCAATCGGTTCTCTAGATTATGACATGTCATCACACAAGGTAAATGAGAAGGAAATGTTTTCTGAGCTGTACTAAAATCTCAACACTCAGCAGAGTACTGAGAAAATAAATTCATTTATATGCCACAATGCAAACATCACTCACGTCACATTGTTTGCTGCTGGTGCTGCTGGTATAGAACATTTCTCATTAAAAACAAAATAAATATTTCATAGGGAAGGCCGTGTGAACAGAATTTAAGATAAAGGCTGTTGTCTGAATTCCAGATTAATGATTTCACAATCTAATAAAGGTATTTTTATTCAGAGGGCATGGCACAACAAGGTGATAATGAGATGCATATAAAGATGTCCAAGGATATCTCATTTCAATTGTAGAAATACAGGCAGGTTCCACTTACTAAACTGCCATTAAAGCAAATTGACACATTTGTTACTGAAGTGCCAAATACATAATTTAGCATCAACCCTCTTTTACCTTGCTGTTAGGTCTTCTATAAAATCTTAAATGTAGTGTGACATTCTGCCACTTTTTTCAATCTAAGTTTTAATGCCATATTTAACATGCCACACTTTTTCTTATCATCAGAGTTTTTTCGTTGTTCTCTGATTGGCTTATGTGACCGACATGAAAAGCATGAAAAGGAATGCGAAAGAGACTGAAAATGTAGCAAAGTAAGTTTACAGGTAGAACCCCACGCATGTTCCAGAATGGCTGTAATAACCCAAGATTCTTATGACGACTTACTGCTACATCGTGTCATTATAAATGTCCAATTTGATGAATTTGAACTTTTACAATGATGTGCATGCATGTGTTTCCGTGTGTGTGTGTGTGTGTGTGTGTGTGTGTGTGTGTGTGTGTGTGTGTGTGTGTGTGTGTGTGTGTGTGTGTGTGTGTGTGTGTGTGTGTGTGTGTGTGTGTGTGTGTGTGTGTGCGCGTGTGTGTGAGTTGTACAAGAATTTTCAGAGTGGCATGTTATTCATTGGGAAGAATTGATTCCTTGCTCCTGCCCTGACTATTCTCTTCCATTCTGTCTACAAGGGACTTGATTACATAAGACCACCTGCTCAAACTAGATCACAGCATCTGCAAAAATAGATCTATTTCTCTACCCACAGAGTCATTTGCCACTAATTAATATTATTTACATGAACATGTGTTAGTTTTCTAATGCAGATGAAAGGGATAAAGACATTTCTTACTGAAGATATGTGATTCATAAGAAATCTGTGTTATATGGAATAATTTATGTAGAAATATCTGTTTTTATACACTGCAAGGACAAAGGTAACACTTCTTTCAATGTCTTATAATGCACTGTTTTATATTTTATGTATAGCATGAACCATAGAGTTTCATCTGATAGTGTCCTAGAATATCTAAATTACAAAACTATCAAATCATATTTATTCCCAGTATAACCAATGTTTCATAGACAATCAATTCAAGTCTAAATTGATTTAAGATGAGTTTTGGTTTCTAGGTTTCTCAGTGGGTGTGAGATTCAAAATGAAATTACATGCTATGTAACTAGTGTGGTACACATTATATAAAGTTATTTATGCCACTTTTATTTATTTTTTTTATTTATTTTATTATTTATTGACTAGGTAAGTAAGTTGGTCCCCAGAATCTCTTCATTTGTGCCCCAGGTGAAAAAGCTTTTATCTAACATCTAAACAGTCTTTACTATATAAGAACATTAGATTACATGAGAAAGCAACTTGCAGAGACCTGGTTCATGATGTAAAAACTGATTAGGTGCCATGAAAAATAGAATGGAAGATAAAGGTGAGGATCTGGGCCACAGCTGATAGTCGACAGCTGCTCCAGGAACAGTGCATATAGATAACATTCAGGCAGTTGAAACTGTTAATCTCACAGATGGTGCTGAGGATTGAGGTTATAGGCCATTAATGACCTTCAGCCTGTAGTCCATATTTTCTTTCTGTCAGCCTCCATATTCCTACTCTGTGTCACATAATCAGGCAGTGATCCTGGGTTGAGCCCAAAAAGGTTCATGTGACTCACTCTTTTACCCCAGTTAAAATACAAATAAATAAAAAATATCAATAGAGAGTATATTGTTATTAACAAATGATATGCAGGCACTATATAAGATGCATCTTGGATAACCTTTAGCACTTGGGCTTCAGATTTCACTTGTTAGGTACATACCAAAGGGGGTATTATAGTCAATGATGGGTCTCAAAAAGGGCAAATACAGGGAGAATTATGAATGCTATGGACCTGGATGCCATACCATTATTTATATGTTTGGTGACATAGAATGATTTTCTTATTATCTTGGCCACATGTTGGTCAAAGGCCAAATTGCTGTCTACATATACTCCCAGATCCCTGACTACTGGGTCAACTCTTAGGGGTGTCTTATCAATGGATTAATTAGTCTGAGTGACAGTTTTTTCAAAAGGCACTATAATACATTTCTTGGCATTGAGTTTTAGTCTGTGACTTTGGCACCAGTCATTTGTCTATTTGTGTAATGGGGGGAAATCTATGATAGCTCACAGTTTGCAGTCATCTGCAAAATGGTCAACCAAAGGCCCTTGACATTAGTATTTACATCCAAAAAGTAGATGCCAAATAGGAACAGTCCCAGCATGGAGCCTTGAAGTATCCCACTGGTGACCAGTCTGTTCGTGGAGGTAGCATCATCAATCCTGACAACCTGGATCCTGTCGTTGAGCCAGTTAGTAATCCAGTGAATTATGGAGAGGTTTATTCCCAGTTCAGTGAGTTTAAAAAACAAAAAGAAAAATCTAGCAAAGCTAGACTATCCACTGTGTGATTCCTTAAACTCTTGTATTAAAGGCAGCATGGGATATATGCAAATTTCCCAGTTGTTTCGGCTAAATGGCAGTTTTGAATGTCCATGACTTTTTCTTTTAGCGAGGTAAAGATTGAACACCTTAGACAGGTCCAGGTAGGCAATATGCACTTTTTTCCCCTCATCCATTGCCTTGTTGACCTTCTCAAAGAAGTCCTCCAGATTTAGTAGGCATGTCCTTCCCTTGATAATGCCAAACTAGGTTGAGCTCAGTGTCCAAATGTTACTTATGTCTTTATTGATCATTTCCATGATAATTTGTTCCATGGCTATGCATATTAGACTAGTCAGACAAATCTGCCTGTATCTTCTTGGGGTCAGTTGATGGTCCACCTTTGTGAAGTGGGATTTGTAGTACAAAGCTTGTTTTGAGGATTAAGCTGTGTTTGTACTGGATTTTTAAACCTACTTGCCTAGTCCCTGTTGTGTTTTTAAATTTAGTGGCTTTTAAGCTGCAATCCTACTGTAAATTTAGCTTTGGATGCTCTTCCCAGTCTCATCTTATCTACTCATTATACAAATCAAACTGGGAAGGTAGGTCCTCTCCTTGACTCTTAAAGCTTGAATTAACCTCTGTTTTATATCATCCCACTCACTTAGGGCACACTGCAATGTTCAGAGCATTAGTCCCTTTTTTCCATCTTTTAAAATGTGTAACATCTGGGACTAGACTACGACTCACTCCAGAGCCTAGGAACTTTGTCTCAGGTATCAGCTTGGGATTTGTGCTTCTCTTTTGCTTCTGTTGAGAGAATGATAGGGGCATTATTTTCAGACTTTTCTAATCATTGCCAATCACTGCAAAGCCTGAAAATTGCATCTGAGATACCAACTTGGGATTAATGGTACTGTTTTGCCGCTGGTGAGAGAAGGAGCAGAGACACATTGATTTCTGCTGGTCTCTGATTGGATAATATGCATAGGACTTCACTGAGTGGTCTGGTTGCAGTTTTGGTGATAACATCTTTGGGGCCTGTGTGTAGCTTGGCTTTCTGTTGCACACAGCTGCTGTAAGTTCTATCCAGTACATCTAACAAGAGAAGACTATATCATGGTTACTAACTCCATTAACATCTGTATTTATACTACTTCCCAGGAAGTACTTTGGGACAAGTGCTACTTGCTGCTTCTGGTGACAGAAAGAGTAAATCCTCACTGATTCTTATCTGTGCTGTGATCAGCACTGTTTCCACTACCAGACAGATAGCACCTCCATTAATCAACTCCAAACCTCACAGGTTTTAGCCCCCACATTCCACATTAGTAAGCACCTCAACCTGAACCATGGATATGCATTTTCCAACTGTCTCTATAGCCAGCTTGGTTGAAATGGGCATCCTGAAGCAATTTAACAATTATCTCATGTTTACTAACAATCACCTACTAATTAAACAAACTTACAGTGTGTAAGAGATGCAGTTATACAATCTTATCGGAGGCAAAGCTCTCAAATAAAGCTGCTATAAACTGCAAACAGGTTTTCAGTAACACATGCCACCACACTATACCTATCACATGCAGTACAGACCAAACCTGTAGAACTACATTTGCTGAAGCTCTTAAAAGTAATTTGGCTAAACCATGAAGGACTCCTAAATGTAACCTAAGAAGCAAGTACCCTCAGCAATCTCACAAACACTGAATTGAGGTAACACCAACAAAGAAATGTACATTTAAGACTCACAATGCCTCAGCTTGAAAGCCCATAATGAAACCTTGACTCAGTCCCACATCCTAATAATAGGTGATTCCTTAGTGGGACACACGGATGCACCACTCATCAGGCTAAGTAAGGTGAGGGTAATGGTTAAATATGAACAAAAGATTATTGACTTCAACAAATGTCTTAGCTTCTGGTGTAATTTATGAAGGGGCCAGAATGTATTGGCCTGGGAAGAGATGGTATTCAGTCCTAACTGCTTTATCAGGGATGGCCTGCACCTATATCCCCAAAGCTTTTCTATATTAGCTAAAACCTTGTCCACTCACATTGATTCAAAAGAGAATCCAGGTAAGATAAATGCATTGCTGCTCAACGCTAGGAGCATAAAAAAAATTCAGTCCCTAAAGGCCCTGCTTACCCTGGAATGCATTGATACAGACATCATCAAACAGATGTGATTTGGGATCATCAAGAGCACCTCATCAGTACATAGGTAAGTATTAGGCTAGCTGCTCTTAGCGGCCATTTTAAGCATAGCCAAATTCCCTTGATGAGACGCAAACCATGTACTTCATGTCTATAAGGTAAACATCTTAACCATTATGCCACACCAGCAGAGTTTCAACACTTACAAGGCATTCAGGCCCACCACAATAGACAAAGGTACTTGAGGCAGTGGTGTCTCTATAGTTGTAAAACAAAATTTCATCTCAAGGCTCATTAGACAGTATAATGACTTGGAACTCCTCTATATCCAACGTACCATTAACAAAACCCCTTATTACGCCATTATTAACTATAGGACCCCATCTAGGCTTCCCTTGGCCCATACCGCCTACCTGACTAGTATAGAGTCCTTATGCATTAGGCCAAACATTATTCTCCTAGGGGACTTCAACTACCCCAATCAACTGGTATGCTTATATGTTTCCTAACATGTATCCCCAGAGATTTCTGGACTTCATAAATATAAACCTTCTGGACTAGGTAGTCTGTATCCCATCTAGGGGAAGCAAACTCCTGGACTTGGGACTCATCAATATGAGATGCTGCTGTCCTCCACCAGTTGTAACTTCCTCCCTTGTCCAATTGGACCATAAATCAGTCACATAATTCACCATAAGATGGAAGCTGGAATGATCTTCACGTACTTCAGTATTCAGAGATTATATGAAGACTAATCTGTAAGTAAGTGATGACCTAGCTAAATTCAACATCCCTCTCCAACCTAATGATTCCATTGCATACATAGAATCCTTAACCACCAAATTCTATGCACATGAGAAAAGCAGCATAGATGCATCTGACTTTCTCCAAAGTAAATACAATGTAAAATTTTAAAATAAATACCTATGGTAGAACTCAAATATAAACAGGTTGTACAATAAAAGAAGAAAAAAACATTGCATGCAATAATAAAAGTAATTCTTGAGATGTCAAGAAATGCTCTTGCTAAAGTAAACAAGAAACTCCACTCCCTCATCAAATCAACCAAAGCTAGATATGATGTAAAATAGCCACACAAATAAAAAACAGCCATAAAGCCTTCTTTAACTAGGAAAGAAACCTCAGAAACAATGCAAAGCACTCATAGGGGTAATAGTAAATGATATCAAATTATCAGACCTCGAGAAAATAACCAATATACTATAGGTCAAATTTAGCTCTAACTTCATCCCCCCTTTTCTCCCCTACATTCCCAGATCACATCCCCATATCTCCACCCCACAAATATCATTAGAATAGGTCCTCAAAGCACTTTCCAAGGATAAGAACACTACTTGTATAGGGCCAAATAACAAACCAGGCTGCCTACAGGCCAGCCGGAAACAGGACCTATCAACCCGCTTGGCAGAGGCTATTAAATATCTGCCTCCAAACAGGCTTTGTGCTGGACAAATGGAGGACAGCAATAGCCATCCCCTGCACGAAGGTGGGGCATCAACAGACCTGGGTAATTATAGACCTATAAGTCTGATCAGTTTCATCTGTAAGGCTATGGAGAGGATCAATATGGAATTAATAAATAATAACACAGGTAACCTACAAAATCTTATCCCAAGCCAGTTTACTTTTGTCAAGGACAGATTCTGCCTGCTTAACCTGGTCAGCTTCTTCAAAAAGGTTATTGAAGTAATGAATGAGGAGAAAATTAGTATATGCCACATATCCAGACCTCACAAAGGCATTCAACACAATCCCACACTTTGGTATTGTTGATAAACCTACAGCCAAATGTTAATCCCTGTGTAACCCATTGGATAGCAAACTGGCTCACAAATAATACCCAAGAAATTTGAGTAGGTGGCTCTAACTCCTCCAAAAGACCTGTCACTAGTGGTGTACCCCCAGGTTCAGTCCTTCAGCTACTCATCTTTGGCATGTACTTTTCAGAGGTCAAAGCTAATTTTAAAGGTTTATGGCTGATAAGGTTTGCAGATTACTTTAAACTTGGTAAGTTTGCAGATGAATGTAAACTTGGTGCTATCTTAAACTCTCCAGAGGACCCCAAGATCCTTCAAGAGGACTTTCATCCAAAAATAGTTTGTGTCCTAACCATAGACTAATACTAAAAATCAAATAATGTATAATAGTCTCCTTTGGCAGGCATGACATCCCCTGTAACTATGGCACCAGCAACATATCCCTGAAAACTGATCCAGTAGTTAGGGATCTGGGAGCCTCTGTGGACAACAAACCGTTCTTTGGTCACCATGTACTCCTTGTTGAAAAAACAAATCCACTATCATTGCACAGCTTATTAAAAAGGATATGTTGTCTAAGCCCAGGTATGTGATTATTCCACTGTATTCAGCATTTATTAGGCTGATCATCGAGTATAATAGCCTCTTCAGAATATACAAATACAAAATGTAAACTATTGATTATGGTGTAGGTCCCCATGTAGAGTCTCCAAACCAGGTGGAGTGGCTGGTTCTCTACAGGCCTAACAAGTAAAAACAAAAGGAAAAGCCTCTTTGTTCAAAGCAATCCACTGTTGTATTCCTGTCGGTATTTTTCATGCAGACAGCTAATCAGAGCAGAATGCACACATTCTCAAATCATGGAATGAAAACACAAAGCAATCCTTCTTTGAGCTTTAATTTATCTGGTTTATTCAGAGTAATGAACAATTTCATCTATCAGACTTCATCAGATTAAAATTTTCCTCCTAAAAAGCCATTACATGTCTAGTTGTTTAAAGAACCCTAAACAAGTGGGCGTGGTGGAAAACAGCTTTTATGATTGCAGGTAAGGCTATTTTTTCTGATTAGTATATAGTTGGTCCTGCTGGTTGGAGGGAAGGTCACGTCTCTAGTTAGAATAAGAGTTATGGATTGCTGATAGTTGGGCCAGCCTTTTTTGGAGGGAGACTAACTACCTAATTTAAATACGAGTCATAGACCAGTTAGGCTGTTATTCAACTCCTTCTCCTTCTTAACAAAAAAATAATTCACAATGTTATAAAATTGAAAAGAAATTTCCAGTTTAAAACGATTTTTTTAACAGAATATTTTAGCCATTGAAAATCCATTTATTTTTGCAAGTTCTTAGGAACAACATTTGTGTCAGAGTCAACATAAACAGTGAATCAAGGGTGCATGCTTTTACATGGCATCCAATGTCATCTATCTATATAATGAATCTATCTGAAATTGGAGTGAATAAAAACACTAAAATAGGAGTGCCCATTTTCTGGGGCCAGAGTTAACTAATTTAAAGATCCATCTGGTATTAAAGTAAATGCTTTCGCTTCTGAACCCAAGTTTGTTTGGATTACCAGAACAAGAACCTTAGAAAGGAAACCTAAATACTTACAACTTGAATGACCTCAACAGTTCCTCACCAACAAAATAAATGGTCTAAATCATAAAAACTACATCGACCATCTCAAAGCCTCGCCACCTCATCTTGGTATCATACAGGCTATGGAGGGGCGATCTCTACCTCAAATATGGAGCATCAACAGACCCTGTCATCTTAGATCTACTGCACATCTGCAAGTCCAATGGTGGTATAAACATCCGGTCAAGAAATCTGAATCTCTTCTACAACATAAGTCAAACATTTTGTAGGGATGGATATGTATCACAGAGAATATCATTTCTTTGGAATCATCTTCCTGTCCACACAAAGCAAAGTCCCTTCCTTATTCTATTCAAACATAATCTGAATGAATGGATGGGAAACCACAGATTCACCCCAGTTTAGCACCCTTGTCTCTTATGGATAGGGTCAACATGTAAATGTTCTGACCTGTTCTGGGTTATTTTGTACTTAAATTAAATTTACAAGGACTCAATATTTCATGGGAATGCAGGGTTAGGCTTCTAAAGGTCCTCATGGTGCAATAGTCTGGTAAGAACCTATGAACCTTTGCAGTACTAAATTTCAATCTGAGCACTAGATTTGGGCTCAGAGCATGACATTTCAAAAAAGAGGGGTGATTTGCCAGTTTTATATTATGGTTACAACCAGGTTTATGTCATGACAAAATACTGTTGTTGTAGCTCTTGCTTTTGTATTAATTAAGTAGGTACTCCATCAGCTTTGCTATAATTTTGTCAAGGACTGTTCATTCACCATATATGCTGAGAAGGTATTCCAGCAGGCTCAGGTAACCTTCCTTAAGGCTTCTTTCTAAAAGTACAAAGTCAAAGAAGAGACATCATACTGTTAGAGCCTGGTGCGCAGTAAAGCCCAACGGCTGGTGATGAAAATTTATAACCAATTTATGTACCAGTATTGGGCTGTGGTCCAGAAGGAAGACAGTTCCGTATCAAATGTTTCAGTGGGTATATGCAATTTTACAACATTTCATTATTAGCTACCATTAGTGTCCCTCTACATTCTCCCTGGCAACACATTTATCCCATGAAATTTTCTAAGAAAGACGACTCTCTCTCTCTTTCATCTAAGTCATGATTTCTATAATATCAGTCACTGTCAGAGACTCCAGCATGTATTTATGCTTCTATGTGCATGTGTGTGTGATGTGCGTGCATATTTGTGTGTGCATGTGTATGTGTGTGTGCATGTGCACTTGTATGCATGTGCATGCGTGCTTGTGTATGTGGATGCAAATGTGTGCATACACATTCCTATGTGTGTATATGCGCACGAGAAACCGTGTGTGTTTGTCTGTGTGTGGACATGCTTGCACGCATGTGTGTTTCTCTGCATGTTTGTGTGTGTGTGTGTGTGTGTGTGTGTGTGTGTGTGTGTGTGTGTGTGTGTGTGTGTGTGTGTGTGTGTGTGCAAATGTGCGTGTGCATGCATGTGTGATTTGACCTTAATCACCATGATAGGGGTTTTCTAGCTGAAAGGAAAAGAGATTTAAAGGAAAACTTAATACCTCTCTGATCAGAGGATCTTGTAAGTTGAGCACCAGTGACACCAACATGGGTTTGAATCCCAAATGAGAGCTCCTATCTTCCGTTCATCCGTTCATGGTTCCATGATTCTAAGACTGCCTAAGCAGAAGACTTTCACTGTCAAGTGTGTGTGTGTGTATGTGTGTGTGTGTGTGTGTGTGTGTGTGTGTGTGTGTGTGTGTGTGTGTGTGTGTGTGTGTGTTTATGTGTATATGTAATTTGTCAAAGACTCCTTTAATTTCCATTTTTTAATAATTTTTTTTTTGGCTACTAATATCAGCAAAACATTGATGCCCATTGTAGTTTGTTACATCTCAAGTTGTTGGTAAGGATTCTTGCTGCAACATAATCATTACCTGAATACCTGTCATTGTTGAATTATATTAATAAGCAATTAATATTGGTATACTCAGCAAAGAAAGGCTCATTTTTATGTATCCATTTGCACCACATATTATTTGCTGCAGATATAGAAAGAGAATTTGAAGCACTGAAGATCTGACTGAGGTCACCCATATGTAGTTTGTATGTCACAGACAAAATTGAAAATTCATGTAAAATTGCCACATAGACTTTGCTTTGTGGCCCATGTATTTTTTCCATTAGGAATGTTTGAACATTTTCTGCTTTTTTTTATTGCTCAATCCACCCAGTGGCTCACAAACTGACATTTAATTGATCCATTAATTTTTCCTACAGGGCAATAGCCAGGGCCATTTGTTTCCTAGGCAGGGCAATAGTCTTATGGCCCATACATTCATTCATTCATTCATTCATTCATTCATTCATTCATTCATTCATTCATTCACTGATTAGAGTGAGAGTCTGAGAAGCCCATTTGTTCCCTTTTGATGAGTATTCCAGAAGCAGTAACTTGGTCCTCTGTACATATGTTTACAAACCACTTCAAGTTACATTTTTCTACAGGTCTATGTCAAGTTTTGCAACACCCATTATCATGGGGCTCCTGGACTCTTCTTTTTCTACCTCCCAGTTGTTCTAAGCTAGGATAAGCTACCCATATAGCTTAGGCTACTGCAGCAGTGACCAATATGATGAACATATTTCAGTTCTGTAAATAAACTTACCATAACAGTGGATGTTTAAATGGTCATTGCTGCAGTAGCCACTCTCTTCCTCCACCCCCTTTTTTGTTGTTTTTAGCAATGTCCTCTTAGGGCTCAGCCTCCTCCTCTCAGTTGAAATGAGGGCTCTGAAAGGCTTAGTAGCTAAATGGGGGGTTGGCATAATGGAAAGGTGTTTACCACACAGATACATGGTACAGGATTTTATCTTCACATTTGGTACTATTTAATTGTTAAGACATCATTTGTGAAGTGTGTGGTTATTACGTAATTCTCTAGATTGTGGACTTACATAGACAGCTGTTCAAATTGAGCAAAGACCAGTATAATGTAAGTGCAGTGAAATGAAACACTCTCTTATCAATCATTCTCACAAACTCTTTTCATCTCGTTTAGGTCTAACATAGACCTTTCAACACACTGATGATTTTATCCCATTCAAACATGTGTTGTCTGACCCTTGAGGTAAGGCTTCTCCTGTGGCACATGCAGTTAATATTGAGTTCTATGACATGTAGAGTTAAATAGACAGCTGATCAAATTTGTAACATATATGTGCAAAACAATATTAAAGGGTGGGGTTGGCATAATCTTTAAGATGTTTACCTCACAGACACAAGGTACAGAATTAGATTCTCAGGGATGCATGGCTAGGCTTATAAAGGCCCTAGTGGTCATTAACCTAGTATATACCTATGAACCTATGAGAGATCAGGCCATTCTGTCAGTCTAGAGGATACCTCTTTCAATCCCAGTTAAACTCATCATGAGACAGCCATAATACTACAGTCTCTGTTGCCTTTGAGAGTGCATGTGTGTCAGCACACATCTAGCTTGCTTGGCTTCACTGCAATATGGTATTACTCCACTGAATAAGCTGTCAGCACAGCCCTACACACCTGTGTAGGTGAAAATCAACAATTTGAACCAGGTTCTTCCATGTTCATTTCCGAAGCTACAGAAGTTGGCATTATGTTCCATGGTAGTACAAATTGAATATGATATATGCAATCAACGCACATAGCCTTATGTGTGTTGACTAGATATGGATTTGGGTATTGGCATGGGGTCACGACCACTACATTTGAATTATTGTCTACTTTAGTATTCAGTAATGTTTTACATCTTGAATCTGTCAGTTTGACTTAAGTAACCGCCCATCTATCTTGTAACCAAAATAAACATCCACAGATTCTCAAAAGCAGTGTAGCATGTTTCTTGTTCAAAGACAAGTAAGCATAAAAGAAGATCATTGCCCCCTTTGCCTCACTGGTCACTGAGTCTGGTGACATCAGGGGACTCTCTCATTCTATGCTTGCACCTAAATATTTTTCTTCAGCCTATCAAAGATTTATTGTACTGATTGGCTAGACAGAGGGACCGAGCTAGTAAAGATGTGCAGCAGGTAAGGGTGATAAAGGATAATGAGGGAAACATACTCACAAGCGAGGAGAGTGTGTTGAGGAGATGGGAAGAGTACTTTGAGGGGCTGATGAATGAAGAGAATGAGAGGGAGAGAAGGTTGGATGATGTGCAGATACTGAATCATGAAGATCCCAAAAATGTGAAGGATTTCACAACTGACATAGCAGTATTAAATATAAAGGGGGTGGGGATAATATTGTAATACCACTCCTAAAGTCCACTGTCGTCTCCACAGTTTTAAGAGTGTTCAGTTCCAGATTATTCTGACTACACCAAAGGGCCAGCTGCTCAACCTCTCATCTGTATGCAGGCTCATAACCATTCCTGATGAGCCCAATGATAGTTGTATCATCTGTGTATTTAATAAGTTTGACAGAGGGGTCCTTAGAGGTGCAGTCATTAGTGTAGACGGAGAATAGCAGTGGGAAGAGCACACATCCCTGGGTGGCACCTGTATTGATCATGCAATAGCTGGATGTAAATTTCCTCATTTTCACCTGCTGTTTCCTATTGCTCAGAAAATTGGTGATCCATTGACAGGTAGAAGGAGGAATGGAAAGCTGTGAGAGTTTCAAGTGAAACTCCAGACATGGCAGACATGACATGCAACAAACAGCTTGTTGTGGATTGGTACTCCCACTTCACTGCCTGTTCTGGCAACCCATTCCATAGGTAAATACTTTATCTATGAAGAAGCCATTTTGCAGGTTCAGGAGGTAGTTAGCCTTAAGCTGCTTAAGATGCTGTCTGTGCCCCTTGCCTCCTTCCCCTTTCTGTCCATCCTTTTCAGGATGACCCCACCTCATTTCATGTCTCTTCATCTCTTCTTGTACACAGCAAGAACAGCTCTAGCTCCTGTAGTCTTTGATCACTTCATTTCCCCCCCATCACATGCACCTTTTCTGATGGCTTTCGTCTTTAATCCTTCCAGGAAACTATCGTTGTTTGGCGACCAAATTTATACACAGTAAAGATATGCTCTGACCAGGGTCTTTTATTGTAGCAATATTAACTTTGTCCCTGCAGACTACCTCTTTGAGAATGCATTTCTGCTTTCTGTTTACTGCTGATACTGCTCACTCTGTCTGTTTATGGTGGCCCAGTCCAGGTGTGACCAACAAAATGAGATCTTTTTCCTGCTGTGTTGCCATCAGCTCCTGTCCCTTAGGCTCATACTTGTCACACAAAGGTAGCTATTGCCCATGTGCAGCACTTTACATTTCTCTGTAGACAATGTCAGCTACGACATTTCTGCCCACGTGCTCATCTTTTCCAAATTATGTCTTGATCTCCACCCAATATTCTACTGCTGTTGTTTACTTTGGATAGTCAGTCAAGGGTTGACTATGTTCTCTAGTTATTCAGATCTATCTGAAATTAACACATTGAAGAGTGCTGAATCTAGGACTGACAGCTGCAATACTCAACTAGACAAACTGTTATGCAACTTCTTAAGAACTACATTGGAAGACAGTTCATGCTCTACCAGTATCTTTGACTCCACAAGCATTTTTTGTTCTACATCATTTTCATGTTATAAATACCATGAACCTCATAACTGAGCAGTGAAATCGTGGTGCTTGTAGGACATCTGGACCTTTGATTTAAGTGTACTGTCCAGTGTAAGTGTAGTCTCTTCTAGAAATGTAAACTGTTTTCCCCTTTAACAAGATAAAGACATTAACAGCCTTCTCAAAATTTAATTTGAATGGTATTTTAATAAGGATAACTATTTACTCTTGAACTAGATTGTTAAAATGAAATCTCTCAGTATGTTAGTAGCCTCCATTTAGAAACAGACCTCAGTCACGTGCAGAGTAGTCTTGGGCAACGCATTTATTAGGGAAAGAAGAGCTGTTTAAAAGAAACTGGACTGAGATGGCATGATGTAGCAACATTTCAGCAGTCAGCCCTTGTGAGTATGTAAAATGCATGTGTGTCTGTGGGTGTGTAGGTCTGTGGGTATGTGGCGGAATCCCATGCCATAAGCATATGACAGTAACATGATCTTCTGCTATTAAACACCACCTAGTGGCTGGTTATAGTATAAATACGAGTTTACAGAAATGGAAAGAATGACTGCCAGTGGCAAGACTTTTATGTGACAGTCGTCATTAGTCTAGAGAGAAAAAAATGCATCAGAAGTCCTTTTGCAATGTTACAGCACTATCTCTTTTGCAGCTTTCAGCACAGCTAACTCAGGTCAGCTGATTCTGTAATTGTAACTATATACAGATAATTACCCTGTAAGAAAAATCAGTGATGGGTCCAGAAAAAAGATATATATATATATATATATATATATATATGGGTCTACTTTAAAATACCGACACGCCACTTCGCCGACACGCAAACCACCGAGACCAGATAACCGACAACACAAAAAACCGACAACGCAAAACACCGAACACCATTACACCGACACACCGAACGTAAACAACACATTACACTACATAGCATAGCCACTAGCCCTAACCCAAACCCTAACCCTAAGGTCCGACACTATCGCACACTCACCCTACCTGCACCCTAACCCTAACTCACTTAACCCACCCCTAACCCCAAGGTCCGACACTATCGCACACTCACCCTACCTGCACCCTAACCCTAACTCACTTAACCCACCCCTAACCCCAAGGTCCGACACTATCGCACACTCACCCTACCTGCACCCTAACCCTAACTCACTTAACCCACCCCTAACCCCAAGGTCCGACACTATCGCACACTCACCCCACCCGCACCCTAAACCTAACTCACTTAACCCGTCCCTAAACTACAGTCCCTCACTATCACACACTTACCTTACCTGAACCCTGACTCCGACACTAACACACACTCACCTTTCCCACACCCTAACCCAAAATCCCACAATATCGCACACTTACCTGACCGCTCCTAACTCCGTCACTGTCGCACACTTACCGAGTCGCGCTCACACATTACCCTTGTCGGTCTTTCCGCTTTCGGCAAATTACCCTTTCGGTAAACTTACCTGTCGGTCGTTTGGTCTTCGTCTTCCGCGTGTCGGTGAATCGTCGGTTCGGTCAACTAAAGGGGACCCATATATATATATATATATATATATATATATATATATATATGTGTGTGTGTGTGTGTGTGTGTGTGTGTATGTATATATATATATATATATATATATATATATATATATGTATATAATCAGGGTTATGTATATCTGCCATGGTTTAGTGGTAAATCACTTTGTGTATGGTGTGCAGGGTCCTGGGTTCAAGACTTGCAGAGGCCATTTTTGGGTTGGGCAGGTGGCTTAATGGCTAAGGTATTTGCCTTACAAACCCAAGGTGCAGGGCAGGGTTTGAGTCTCACAAGGGATAATTGGCTTGGCTTAAAATGGCTAACAAGGGCAGTTAGCTTATTACTAAACTATGAACTATGAACTATGAACCTACTCAGCAATAAACAATGTTGCTGCAACAAACTCTAATATTTAACATCACAGAAGCACCCTAATTATACAGTCATTCCCACCTAAAGAATATATATACCAAAAACTCCTTTCCTACCAACTTACCTCTTACTTTACTACAAATCTTGGATAACTCTAACCCCTTTTTCATGCCTTCAGTGGTACTTATCCCCTTTTCCTACAACTGAACTTTAGTTCTATAAACATTGCATTGACAAACATTTCTAATTATCAGTAATGACATTTCGGTACTACATTTATTTCTGTGCCACTGTTTAGCACATTATATTGCTATTAGTGTATTATATTACTCAGTTTGTGAACTTGCATTACAATGCATTGATTGCATTTTTTCACCTTATAACTCTGGATCTTTTCTTTCTGGGATGTTACTGAAACGGGACATATGTATTGGCTCAGTCAGCCAATCTTAGGCATGAAAGGAAGTGCATTAATAAATACATTGTCTGCCTCACCATAACCCTCTGTATCTCATTTTTCAACCATGGAAATTCATATCATAGTCTTAATATTACCTCAACTCGCCAATTTTCTTAGCTGCTTCCCATGCAGGACAGCCTTATTTTGGAGAAGGATGTAAATGGATTTTTGTACAGTGCCTGCATTTGGCCATCATGCAAACATCCAAACACAGAGCTGTGTACAATAAATTTTGTTTCCTTCAGCTTCACAGTGTTTAAGTCCAGGTATCTCATATTTTTAGAACTCCTGTCAAGTTCTCTTGTAACTGAGTCATAATACTGGACAAGGTTTGGTTGACAGCTTTTCCAGTTTATCAATAATTACATTACAAGAGGGCCTCTTTCTTAGAAATTGTTGTCTTCTAGGAAGGTAACCAGTGTTTTTTTCAGGATTCCCTCTTTGACCTTCTCTGCTAATACTATTTGGCTAACAGGCCTACATTTCATTGGGCTTTTCTTTTTCCTACATTTGCTCAGGAATGCCACACTTACTCTCTTCAAGACTTTAGAAATATGCACAGCAGCCAGTAGTCTGTTATAAAGCTGTGTCAAAGGAACTGCTAATCCACTGATCAGATTTGGGAGGATGGAGGGGGTTGCACATCAGCCTCTGTGCTTAATTCTTCCTTAGAGAAGTTAGATCCCTGTCAGTCTCCAACCTCTCTCTTTGGGTGTCTACCCAATGCTGTCCGCAAACTGACATACCTTTCTTCCATCTTTCCTTCTAGTGAAGCATCTTCCAATTGATTTCCTTTATAAGGATTGAGGTAAAGTATTCATTCAGGAAGTCTTCTTTTTTCCAGTCTTCCATAGTCTTCCTCCCATGTTCGATCTTCCAGGCCAGATATGTCTCTTTCTTCTTTCTGATATATATATATATATATATATATATATATATATATATATATATATATATATATATATATATATACATCTATATCAATATATAAAGATAGAAACATGCACACACACACACACACACACACACACACACACACACACACACACACACACACACACACACACACACACACACACACACACATACACACACACACACACACACACACACCTAAGGACACATTTTCCACATCTTGGCCTCTTCCTCTAACGGTTTGTTATCCTCACCTTTTCTGCTATCCATTTGTCTGACTCATAGTACATTGCAGCCTCCACTTCACCACAGCCTCCCTTTCACGTCTTTAATGTTTTTGCCCTAATCATCACCAGTCTCACCCTTCTGTGTAGTCATACTGGCCTTCTCATTTTGCAATTTGCCTCTTTTTTTTAAATCCTTGTGTGTAGTTCTGGCTCCTGCATTGCTTACTCCCATGGATTGTTTACTCTCTCATTTTGTCCCCAGTCCTCTAACTCATCTTTGACGCTCTCCCTAAATCATTATAATCCTCTCCCCTGAATTTCCACACTACCATCTCTATCTTTTTATTCTTACCATTCCCACTCCTCTAAAACTATGTAATGGCTTGATCACTGTTGTTTAGTGGTACCTTAACCTGCATGTGCCTGACCCCATTAAACTTGGTTAAGGCCACATCCAGACTTTTGACTGCTTTTATTTTTTGATATAGTCTGAGTCAGTCCTTCTATCAACACCTGCTCTATCAGGAATCTCCCAGTCTATTTATGGCAAATTCACATCCCTTGATGAGGATAACTGTTTCTCCTTGCATTCACATTTATTCTCTCCTCCAGTCTCTTATCCTTCTCCCTCAGTGGATTGAGGGGATAATACACCCTATTATTACTTCACCATCACTACCTTTCCCCTACCTTAATTGCTAGGACATTGACCATAGGTTGTGACCTTGCCAGCTTTTATGCTCAGGGACACAAATAAAGTACTCTACATTATATAATAGATTAACATAAAAGAAGGTAGTCCATCACTTGGGCAGAAATATGTACAGTACTGATTTAACTACTCAGTGGACAGCCTCTGTTAACTTTTCAACATCAGACTTTGTGAAAATGTTTTCAGTGAAGAACAGCAACAAAGTCCCACAAAAGATGCATATTATTCCCAAGCAGAAAGACAGTGACACAAAAGAGAAACAATTGCATAAAATATCTGCAATCCTCTTGAAGACATTATTGCAGACATAGTTTAGTGATTTAGTTAAAAGCAGTGCTTGAGTTATATATAAAAACTATATAGATTTGTCTCTTTAAGACCAAATATAATGGACCTTGGGTGTGAAAAGAAATACTGAGTCACGTTTGTATTTCCATGTGATGTAGGCATAAGAGGAGAGCAACATACAGCAACATCTGCAGCCTTTACAGCAATGCAATGATAAATGATTCACTTCAGCTTTAGCATATAGCAAGTTGTGAGAATTTGTATTAACTCTGTGCAAATACGCTTCCTACAAGTAATTCTGTGAATTAGCATTTTCCATTCACTGATGAATATCTATATATTTTTTTGAGATAGCAACAGTGAGAGATTTTATTATGTGAGTGCATTCCATTTCTAATTGCAAAAGGATACTGCTTAAATTGAAAATTACTCTGAAACATTTGCATTTTTCTTACTTAAGATATCACCAGCTGGCATTATCTTAAACGCAATAAGTGGTTCCCCTGCTGAGCAGATTAAAAAAAAATATTTCATATAATTCATCTTGTAACCACTCTAGTGATGACATAATACCACTGAAAAGTACATATTCAAGGACAGTGCATTGATAAAAAAAAATCATATTTTTGAGCAGTGTAACATTTTTTCTGACAGCAACCGAAAGACGATGGGGTAATCCTTTTCTGTTTGTGTTATGCTGTGATGAATTTTAATACTCGGAACTGAATGTGAACAGCTGAATGTTGCTTTACATGCAATTCATTAAATGGGAGAGGACTCATATAAAATAAACACTTATACGTGTATCTGACCAAAACCTACTTATTACAAATTGCTCAATATTGTAATACTTGCATGACTGACCAAATGGAGGCACGGCATAAAACTCATTTACATCTTTTAAATCTTTCTCCCAAAAGAGAGCTGTCCTAAATATTTCATTTTTCCCTAAATGTTTTCATTTGTCAAGAAATTGTAGTGGTTGAATAAACTAGTAAGGACATAACCCCAGCATACTGTACCCAGATTACTCTGTAAGATGTAATACATACCCCAGAGTACCAGTTGTCAGATCTCCTAGAATTACTTCTGCTTGACAGCATCTCTGTACAGGAACTGCATCAGGCCAGCAACCTTCATTCCTCTCTCACTCATACATCAGTCACCTCGCTGTAAATTCTGGATCCCTCTAGGTTAGCTGTGCATTGTGCAAGGATACTTCCAATGCAACCTGCTTCTTCTCATGCACATTACTGCCCACCAGTAGCTAGCTTTCTTGCACACAATATGTGCTGTCTGGCTTCTAGTATGAAATTTTAAAAAGTGGTGTGGTCTATGTGTTATAGTGAGGAGCAGAACAAGCATGAACCAAAAAACATTTTGTCTTCTTTAGTCAAGCCTATCCACACTCTACTGACATCCCTTCTGCCTGGCAGTGTACATATGAACAAGACGCGTCTCCCAAGAAAGGCTTAACCTGGACATCCCATTTTCCAAAGTACAGAGTGGGTTCAGGTATTTAATGGCTTTTCCTTTGTTATCCTTTCTGTGTTTCACTGGGACTCATGTATTTTGGATGTTATGACAAAATCTACAGTTGAAAAGATGACATTTTTAGGAACATTCAAATAAATTGTGCAGGTCAAGAATTTTGAGTTGTTTATATAATAGTTTGAATGTTAATGTTAACAGAAGGATTTATGTATATGTACAATGATTAGTTTCAGGCCTAAATGTTAATGAGGCCCAGTCAGTCTCTACTTAAGCATTGCTACCTCTTGCTACATAGAAATGCTACAGTTGACTGGCTGTATGCAAACAATGATTCAGATATTTCAAATTATGTCCGCACTTGTAGGATCCAAGTATAGTTTATTCTGATTTATGTACAAAGAATTGCACATGCTTATTACAGTTTGCTGTTTCATATTGTATAATTAACTATAAGGTGACTCAGCCAACAAATACAAGCAACCAAAGAAAATATCAAGCACTGACTGACTTGAATCAGAATCGCTGCGGTGTAAACTGCAATTGCAACCAGGTGCTGAATAGCTTAACTGTCTCAGTATTGTAGATAATATATTACACCCCTCCTTCCTCTACAAACACACACACACACACACACACACACACACACACACACACACACACACACACACACACACACACACACACACACACACACAGACACGGACGCCCATGCACAAACACACACACAACATTATGAGGTTAAGTATACCTACCTCCCATCAAACTGTTATAATGAGTTGTTGTTGTTGTGTCTTTCGGCTTATCCCGGTTAGGGATCGCCACAGCAGAACTCCGGTCCGCTAATGTTTGGCAGTTGATTTTTACGTGCCAAGTTACCAGCCCTGACGTACAACCTTCAATGAAGGCACACCCATTCACACATGCCTCGACACAGAAGACGCTCTATGAGTATTTCTGTCATATTGTCTAGAAGAATAAAAGGTAGGATGTCTTATTTCCTACACCTCGACATCGTAGACTGAACCTGTCATATATTCTCTCCCAAGAATTTACTCTAGGTTGTTTTGCCCCACATTATCCACCCTTAAGTGTTCTTTGTCCAACAAAATGACTTTGCTCACCTACAGGCAGCTTGAACATATGATTATTAAGTGTCAGATTAATTTTGTCCTCAAATATACCAAACCATTTCACATAACATCCTGGAACCTTCTTGCAATACAAAATGAAATGCTGCAAAGATAATTTAGCTATTTCACCTTTCATCCTACCTACCACCCCAAATGCCTACATCCCTAGCTACCTTTTTCTCCCCCAGCTCCTCTCAATAATTTAAAATAAAGTCTGCCATCACCATCATCTTATGTTATCCACTGCTCCAAAAATCATGTGCAAATCTCAACATGCTCTAGCAAAAGAGCTGACCATATACCAGCTATGGCACCTATATTCTACATTCATTTTATATATACATTATTTTGCATAATGTGCATGAAAAAGAAACCACAGTAGCCAGTAGTTATTACTTCCATGTATTTGTTAAGAAGTTCATTTGACATGACAGTTTTTAATGCATGCTCTTTTAAATGTGCAGCTCAGTTAACTATGCCCAGGTGCTTGTAAAATTAGCATCCATTTCTGAGCTCTCCTTCAGGTGTAGTACATAATGTGTAAAATCACCTTGTCCAGTATGTGATATTTCATAGTCAGAGGACCATTCCTCCTTTGGAGAGAATGTTAAACATACTACAGTAGAAAAACTCTAGTCAGTTGAATGGCTGCTGTTTTTGCATGTCTGCTTGTAAGGTAAAATCATTCTCCTAACAAATAAGTGTGATGTAAGCCAGTTTCCCTACCATCAAAACACTGTGATTTTCCACAGATGAGTTTCTCTCAGCACTCACAGAGTCCCACATTGCTGTAATGATCCTTCTAAAGGAATTTTCTGAAACAGCACATCAGATTAAAGTTTAAAAAAAATGTATTTGAAATATTTCTTCTCTCGTGTAACACCACAATTCTCAAATGCGCTCAAACCCCAGTTAAACTTGTGATTCCTTTTTCAACTGTTGTCTTACTATTATTTGCAGAACTGAAACTGTATACTTGCATACCTGGGTGTATAAACTACCCCTGGACAACTATGGTGTAATTTTAATTTTACTATTACATGTTGTCCAGTACAGTCACTCCCAAAAAGGCACCTGTCTGCAACTTGACTTATTTGTTCTAAAACTTAGATTAGAATGGAAGCTCCAGCAGTCTGGTATGATGTAATAAAGAGCTTTTGTTTGAGAGTCCTGTTTTCTATACCACTATGTACAAATTGCTCATTATCAAGCAAGCCACTCATGAGACAATCGCCAGGATTCATGAAGCTCCATGCAAGAATAAGACTATTCTTGCACGGAGTGGTTAGTGTCCATTTAGAATAGCAGTGCGGCTTGCATATGCATGAAGGCATGCTGCTATTTAACCTAAACAGACACAAACCAGGAACGAGTGCAGGGGGCATGTGTCAGCAGTGCCTGCACATGTAACATATCCCCTTCACTCAGAAAGTGCCACATAGCACTTTGTGACACAGATAAGTGTCAAGTTATATAATATTAGAGCCTGGCTCTTATACTATATAGCAAATAAGTGTCCTCAGACACTGAAATATAAGTAGCTAACATTTCAGTGTCTGCAGACACTAAAAAAAAAAAAAAACACAAACACCTAGAAGGCAGGAGCCTTCACGTGCACACCTCCAAATGTATGCACTCTTGCCCTACATGCATGGAAGCAGTAGGGCAAGAGGAAAGCAACAAAAATTAAATATAATTTTTTTTTTCATCAAATAAATCCAAAATTTAAGCAGTGGGCAGCTTGTTTGCATGGCTCATCGCTATGCTTACCCTGGCTGAAATCTTGAAAATGATAGACAAGTACTACTGTGATAATAAATGTCATCAAGCTGCTGTAGCATAGTAGTACTGCCATGGTTTAGCATATCAAGCATACTTGGTTCAAATCCCCCCCTGCCAAATTATTTAATGAACGTTTAAGGAATTTGAATGATAGATGTCAATCATATGGCTCACATATAGTACAATAGGGGTGGGAATATGTAAAATATAAATGTAAAAAATAATTTATAAATTTAATGAAAAAAATAAATTTAAGGAATGATTTGCTAGTATAAGCATTGCTTACCTGCTTTCAGCTGTGCTTACATGGTTTAAGCATTGCTATGTGGGTTTGCGCAGAGCTAAGAATAGTTCAGCATATTAAAACTGGCCAATCAAGAAAAAGTGTGGGAAAACTGCCTTATTTAAACCACACAGGTGGGAATACAGCCATAACCACTTGGGATTGCTCACAGCAGGAACAAAATGTCTGGTGTCGGTGAAGGTTTTCGCCTCTGAGTGCAACGTTGGGGTATCCAAAAAGTCCAGGGTCACAGTTGTGCTCCTAGTAAAAAAACATGATGGCAGGCTGCTGCAGGGCCAGTCCTAGGGCTCACAGTACAAAGCGGAGGCCTGGAACCAGCTTGCAATTGCTCTCACCAGTGCCGCTGACATACCCTGGACTGGTGAGCAGGTATGTCACCACCATAATGACCTGAAGCAAAGGAGGGGTGCACTCTTGGACCAGTGGATCCAAAAAGCCAGAGTGCAGGATGTCCCACCTGTCTGTAAGTATGCAGTCTTATGTATCTCTAACTAAGTATGTAAAGCGTTCAACTTGTGACTGTGCAGGTGCGATTAATGTGTGATGTCTCCATATACAGCTGCTGTGGAGAGGTCCCAGAATGTTGAGGCTCATGCCCAGCGACTGGCCCGGCTGCGTCAGCAGTATGTTGAGTACAGAATACCCTCTACTATTAGCAGTAAGAAATCAAAATTATAGTAATGGTAGTACTGCCTGTATATATAATTGTGCTGTAAAAGTGAAGAATAAATGCCTGTGTCAGGCTGCCAGCATCACACTGGAGTATTCCCAGCTGCTGTGTAATACAGATGTCAGTAACAAACAAGGTACAGTATGCAGGAGAGGAATATTAGAATATGCATGAGTGTGTCTGAGTGAACCTGCCAATAAAGTGCCATGTCAGGGCTACTGTAACAGTTAGAAATGAAAAGCATTCCCCTTGTGCAGATCATGCAGGAATAGTAATTGTGGATTTCTGAGTTGTACACAGATATGTACACCAGAACTAATAATGGTGATCCCAAACACTGATGTGTGTCATCTTACTTGTACCTGAAAAATAGAAATGTGCATGTTCTGCAGAATGCATTAACTGAGGTGAACTGAGTTAGCACTGCTTGTCTGCATACTTTAGAATAGGCATGTCAAATACGTGAAAAAAGCAACAGTACATATTTCCATCAGAATGTGTTTTTCTTGTTTGCCTGCCAGCATTGTCTTGTGTTAACCTTTCCATTTCAGCTGTATGCAGCTGTGGATGTACTGAAAAATGTATAAGGCTAACAGGTACAGACTTAAAACCTGCACTGTGTACTGAGGTATCTGTATTGCAGTATGTAGTTGTAAAATAGTCAAATGTGCAATCCAGCTAATGTACACATGTTTCACAAACAGTGACACCAATGTCTGTTGTGCATGCATAAGTTGTACTGAAAATGGGAAACAAGTCATGCAACACATCATAGTAAAAGTACTGTGCACAAAAATGTATACTGGATAGAAATGTCACAAGCAGCACACAACACCTCTCCAGTGACTCAGTCTGATACAAACTAGGTCTGTAGCTCAATTTTGCACACACACCATGGTTCGAATCCAGGGACTATCACTAACATCTCAGTCTGGTTCTGCAGTTGTAAACTGCAATCTGAACAGAAAAAGTAATGTACTACAACGCATAACATTTTCCATAAAGGGCACACAGGTAAAGAAATCTGAATAGAAATACTAGTGTGATGTGTATAACTATGAAAGGTGTACAACTGCTGTGTTGATCAACCACAGTCCTACAAATAGATGAAAGCTAGACATCCACACTCTGCAGTCTGGCCCAGCAAGCCCCTCAAGCGTCATGCTGTCACAGATAGTTTCCCCAGTTGCCAAGAAACTTGCACACAGAGAAGGTCACAGCAGATGTATGTGAAAGGCACAGCACACACTCCAGGGACTGCAAGTAATATGCAAATCTGACATATGTGTAGAAACAGCAATGTAATGTGCACACAGTTCATCTGCACAGGGCCCACAGGTAAAGAAATGAAACTGGTCTGATGTGTATAACTAAAATAAGTTGTCAATTGCTATGTTGATATCTACAGCTGTTGGTGTGCTGTAGCGGCTCCATGGTCCAGGTAGAGTGTAAATGTGGAAAGAATGTAGAGTAGTGAATAGTAGTGCACTGACAAATATAATTGATAGCAGTTGACAATTGAAACTGTTCCCTTCCCCCACCACTCAACTGATCTAACCATCACAATGAAACCAACATGGGTATGTTCCTAAACAAACCTCTACTGTTGGGACAATTGTTCCATTTAGTTTATCATTGTTTAAACTGTGTGCATACAATATTCCCTGTTGAATAATCATTTTATTGCCTACCTGACATACCACTAACTGGCATGCTGTTGCAACCGTGAATGCCATTCCATATATGTATGGGTTCTGTTTGCTCTGGCACTGTTATAATTGTTTTAGGTAAATGGGAATATGCATGCATGCTATTTTGACTAATGTTATAATGTGTTGCGCATGACTAACCAATTTTCATTGTTAATTTCCATACCATAGCACATATGGGAAGGCAGATCCCAGTGGATCCACCCCTCCCACCTCACTTGGCCAAGGTACTGGGTCCCAGCATGTCTGGGACCCAACCCAGACCTCCCTCATCTGCTGGTCCTGCACCACCCTCTGGTGGAGCCGCTGCAGGGGATGGGGCTTGCCCTCCCCTGCAAGTGGGTGTGGTGAGGATGTTGTCACCCAGGAAGAGGTCTGTGGAATGGTGAGTAGTGTCCTCCAGAAGGAGCTGAATGACTGTCTGTGCCAGGTGGAGGGCAGAATGGAGCAGCTAGAGGGGCAGGCAGCCCCTCCAGCCCAGCCCCCAGCACAGCCACCTTCGAGGCTGTAAAAGAGTAGTGGTGACTGCCATCAGGTGGCGACATCAGTGCCACTACTATCATCTGGGGGCTCATGAGCCTCAGATTCCCAAACACACTCCCTGTTAAGGTGTTTACCTCCCATATGTCATACACCACCCCTGTCTTGTCTGTCTTGTCTGTCTTCAAATGCAACCTCTCCTACCAAACCTCCCTCACCACACTTACCTATAATCCTTCCTTAACATTCCACTCTCATTTTAAAAAAAGGGCTTCCGTCCCACAAAAAAAAATCACGTCCCATACATAGCTCTGCATTTCGCCCAGAGACATGTACTCATCACACACTCTAACCCTACCAATCATCCATATTGTATAATGTCCACACCCCTCCCTATAGAGTGTGATGCTCCAAATTCTAAATTGCCCACATTGAAAGCAGCTGTTGCTGCCAAAGAAATGCAGAGCTATGGTCCTTTCCATATATATAAAATGTATATACACACACATATATATATATATATATATATATATATATATATATATATATATATATATAAACTGTCTTTCGGCTTTTCCCAGTTAGGGGTCGCCACAGTGGAACTCCGGTCCGGTAATGACTGGCAGTAGGTTTTTATGTGCTGGCTTGCCAGGCCTAACGCACAACCTTCAATGAAGGAACACCCATTCACATATGTCGACACACAGAAGACGCTCTGAAAATCGAACGTGCATCAAAATATATATATAAAAGATATATATAGTATATCTATCTATCTATCTATATATATATATATATATATATATATATATATATATTTATAGATATATATAAAAAAATATATAATATATATATATATATATATATATGTGTGTGTGTGTATATATATATATATATATATATATATATATATATATATATATATATATTGCATTTGCACATTGGATCCACACTCTGAACCTCTCACTGCAAAACATCTGACCAAAGGCACTGTTAATGGAGGTGAAGGGGCCCAAAATAAGTACCTCTTGTAATTATTGATATCATCCCCTCCTCCACAGCTGAATAGATCTGCCTTGCAACACAATAACTAACACTTGCAAGTCTCATACCCAGGACCCTACACAACATAGCCACAGCAAGTTAACAGTAATTCATCTCAGCTGTACAATGTCAGAATGATATCAATAACATATCATGCAGAACAGTCTGTCTACCATAGGGAATGTACAATGTGGAAGCAGTAAACATTCCAATGATGCATATACACACACACATATATACATACACACACACACACACACACACACACACATATATATATATATATATATATATATATATATATATATATATATATATATATATATATATATATATATATATATATATATATATATATATATATATATATATATATAGATATGTATATACACATACATATACATATATTGCTACTTATAGATATGTATAAGAAGATATATTTAGAGGGTGCACAGCATATTGAACAGCCAGTATTCCTAAAGTTGCCACCTTTTAAAATGGCCAGTGTTTGATTCTCTCATACAAAAGACAATTATTGCATGAAACATATACCCACCGAGAAGTCAAAGGATATGACACCACACACAGGTTTGCATACACAGGAATGTTTATTTGTGTACTATTTCAGTTGTATATGCCATTTCATATAGCAGTTAGGAGTTTGAAATACATAATAAATGAGTAATGCAACTTTCAAACAAAACATTTGATACAGTAATCTGAAAACATAACATATGTTGCTCTCCAGACTAAGGCCTGCAAGTAGTAGAACAGTAAAAAAAACACTTGCCTTGAGGATAAGAATCAATCAACACTTATTAATAACAGATGTAGTTCAGCAGCCTCCAATTACACTCTGTACTCAACCCCTGGGGGAAAAGAAATAAGTTGTAACAATGAAAATGTATCTGTTACATAGCAATGCTTAACTTAAAACATCACTATCACACTGAAAAACAGAACTGTTTGTACAACAGTAAGCTCTAGCCCACCACTGTTCCCATGGTGAAATGTATGAAAATGTACAGCCATATACCTTCATGTGTCTCACTACTGATACCCCTCACATGTTGTAACAGCCTAGGTTAAAAATAATTCATACCCCTCCCCCATAAAATGTCTTACAAGGGCATATAACAGTGTTTTACATACACTGACCTCTGGACTGTACAAGGTCACACGTGTTTTGTTCAGCTCTAGCCCTCATATATATGGACCCTACCCCACAATTATGTGGGAGTCCACAATATCACTGGAATGATAGCAGGAATGTCAGCACCAAAAAATGATAGGCCACTACTGAACAACCTCTTACTGCATGGCATCTGGACAAAGCCTGGTATATAGGTGGAGGACAGAGACTGGAACACAGGGCTATATTTGCAATATTGCTGTTATACACTGTGGAAGTTACTGGTGTTACAGGACTGGTTGTAACATACCCTTACTCAGGAATATGAAGTCAGAAACACAAATGGATGTTGCCATGTATTGATAGCACTCAATAGAGAGAATGCCAGTGATATATCGGAGACAAGACATGTGTGGTGAACTGACAAAAAATGACAGCTAATCGTCTGGCCATCATGTGGATAGGCCCACAGTTGAGAGCTATGCAGACAGACTGCATTTCATGC